>NC_061113.1:8082153-8160926 GCF_002878395.1 Capsicum annuum | reverse complement strand
GCATTCAATGCCAAACCATCATCATCAAGATAACTTTCTTAATTGCACAATCTGAAAATTATGTTCTTAACTCAATTTTATTGAGCAAGAAACTTTATGAATGTCAAACTGCAGGTTGACAATGAACGTACATGTGATCATCTTATTGATGCATCTTTTCAACATATCCCATGATAGATGAACGGACCCATATTCACCTTTTATATTTTTCAGATTTAAGGAATTCAATCCCAACATTAGTTGGTCTTACCAACTTTTCATGAGAACAAGCGACATAAACAATTCTCGAAGAATCTTCTAGTTCTTCAATACATGTCTAATATTCAATATGCACATCTTCGAGATGTCACAATTGTTCATATCAATTTATAAACTTTTATTCTAGTAAACTCCAAGTTTACCATGACATGTACTTTTTTCTTTAGTAAATTTCAGATTTACTATTACATGAATAAATTTCAGATTTACAACTTTAGAAGTAGATTTCGAAATGACTCTTTTCAGTTATTCTGCCTCATTCGGAGGTGAGTTATGATACTATTACAATCAAGTGCACGTTTGCATTAATAAGCTTCTCATTCCCCAGGAATGAAATATAATCATGCCTTAAGCATATCAAATTATGATAGCTACTACAAAAGCAAATTGAGGCATACATATGATTTATTGCTACCACATTCAATTCAGGGAATAGAGCATATCAATGGGATATATTTCATGACTTTTCATCAAATACCCATTATTTTGCCTTAGCCATCATAATATCATCAATACATGCATTGAGATCCAATCTCAACGTCTTATCCATATAAAGGTGTCTTAAGCATAAATTGATGGGACTTGAACCCAACATATTATCATCCCTTTTGATAATATTGTTCTTGAGGAATAAATTTAAAACATAAATGGTTCCAAACCAATTATTTTTTCTCAAATTCAATAATAATTATATTATTAGTAGCAAAAGATAAATAACATAAGAAATTACTAACCTTGAAATCCTTAAGATTTATAATCTCACCTTGTTTGACAGAGTCTCGTGCTGATAACGTGTTATAAAACAAGAAAGAATAAAGAAGAAGAGTAAAGAGAATAGAGAGAGTAATTCTTATTTCTCTTGAGGGATGAGAGATCATAGGATTGTTAATACAATAAACAAAACCCCTCTATTTATAGGGGAAATTTACTCCTAGTCTGAGTAAAAGACAGATGTTTCAAATCTTAATAGATATTAAAGTACATCTTGATAGATCTACATTCGCGATAATATAAATGCATTTATAACATAGTTATTATTGTTATGATAAAGACTTAATAATAATTTTTTAGATAACATGTGTGAGTTTCATTTTCACTGTCCCTTTTTTTTCTTTCTTTCTTGATTCTCGAGGTTGATTAAGAATTTAAATATAACATTAGGTTTTATCAGTACTAAAAATCCATCATAACATTGAAATTATGTATCCAGACTAACATTTTTTGAAGCTTTATAATCTTTCTATATTTATACTTCGTATCAAAACTATTGAGTTCAGCTGAACATGCTGATTATATTATATTGAAACAAAAAGAAAAATTATAGCTTTATAAAAAAAAAAATTAATTATGTACTTTATTATTTTCACTTTTTGTTCGATATCTGTTCTTGTTTTGTTTGTTTGTACTATAGCTTTGTTTGTATTTGTGTCTTGAGTTTTTTGTTCGTGGTGTTTTGGTGATGTTTATGATTTCAAATAGATAGTTAATAGTATTATCTTGTGGTTGTCTTGTTTTCTGTATTAGCTAGCAGTGTTTATCACATTTCGTTGTGTGCTTTTGTGTTTTTTATTTTTGTTTGTTATACTGTTATCTGTCTTGAGCCGAGGGTATACCAAAAATAATCTCTCTAATTCATCTGTGGTCGTAAATTTAGGTTTTACCAGTACTAAATCCATCACAACATTTTTTTTTGGGTTTTCCATCCGGTGTCCAAAACCCACATTGGAGTCCCATTAATTCTGATTCGCGCCGGGTAGGGCCCTATTCGGGGAGTAGCGCTCCCAACAGAGTTTTCTCCATGCCCAGGGTCGAACTCTCGACCTCTGGTTAAGGGTGGAGCAACCCCATCCGCTACACCACAACCCATGTTGGTAATCTATCACAAAATTGAAACTATGTGTCCGGACTAATATATTTTTGAAACTACTTTATAATCTTTTACTTATATATCTATACTTTGAATTGAAACTATTGAGTTCGGCTACTCGTGCTGATTGTATTTTGTTGAAACAAAAAGAAAACTATAGCTTTATAGAAAAAATAAATTAGGATCTTTATTATTTTCACTTTTTCTTGATCATCTGTTCTTGTTAATGATATTATCTTGTGGTTGTCTGTTTCCTGTATTAACTAGCAGGATTTTATCATATTTTGTTGTATGCTTTTGCGTTTTTTGTTTTTGTTTATTGTTATCTGTCTTGAACTGGGGATATACCGAAAACAGTCTCTCTACTTCATCTGCGGTCGTGATATAGACTACGTGCACATCACCCTCCTCATACCCTATTTTGTGGGAATATACTGAGTATGTTACGTTGTTATATTATTTATTGATGAACAACAAAATAAGACAGGCCAAGACAGAACAATTGACAGATTCAGCCAAGAATACAGCACATTCAATGGCTGACCAGGCTGAAAATGCTACCCAAAGAGCTAATCAATCTGTCCAACAAACCAAAGATCAGAACAATCCTGGATTCCTTCAGCAGGTAATAAGTGATGGAGTCAAAATTTCGTTAAAACTATTCAAGATTTAAAATATATTTAAAAACCAATTATATTGTTGATCTATATATTTAGTACATTATCCTCTCTTTCTTTTGACGAATGATGTTCAATTGACTACCCTTTCATCTATATATATAGCTCTCATATGTTGAATTGAAGGATAAGGATAACATGTGTAGTCACTTCGGATGACATACAAAATTAATACTTATTCGTTAGAATGATCTACTTGCCGTTTTAATCAGTTTCAAAAAGAATGATCTTTTGTTGATAATGTTTTAATTTCAACCTTTCAGGTAGCATGTTTAAGACCACCAGATTAAACGACGTTTTGGTATATTTGTCAGAACTTTAATATGGACCATAAGATCAAAATTCTTCTTTATTTTCTCAAATTTCGTGTCAAATCAAATTAGGTCATTTCTTTTAAAGCGAAGAGAGTAATTTAACTTTTATACACTAAGGGGTCGTTTGGTACAAAGAGAAGTTATCCATGGATTAACAATACAGGGATTAGTAATACAGAGATTATTTTTTATCAAGTGTTTGGTTCATTGTATTAAAAATTAGATATGTCATGTATTTTAAAACTCAACAAAATCTTTTGGGATAATACCCACGAAAATACCTGAAGTTTAACCAAATTTCCAGTGGAGCATATTGAACTTTGCGGGGGTCCTATTACCCCCTATACTTTTTTAATTGGAATTAATTCCCCCCATCCCCCCAGACTTTTTTAAAGTGAAATTAATCCCCCACAAAACGTATACCCAGTTTTTTTGGTGAAAAGTGTGGTACACGCGCCGTTTCTTCTCTATTTTATCACTTTTCAACATTTTTTCACCATTACAACCATATTAAATATTCCAAATGATTCCATTGAGCTTAAGAAGAAAGTTTTTTCAAATAATTGAATGGAATCTTCCATTAATTTTCCATTGAAACTCAGAAGATTCAATTAGCGAGTTCCATTAATGAAAGATTCAATGAAACTCGCTAATTGAATGAAACTCGCTAATTGAAAACTCAATGGAAGATTCAATTTCCATTAATGGAACTCGGAAGATTCGAAAAATTCATTAATGGAACTCGAAAGATTCAAAAAGTTTAATTTCATGATTCAATTTCCATTAATGGAACTCGGAAGATTCGGAAAATTCATTAATGAAACTCGAAAGATTCGGAAAATTTAATTTCATGTATGAAGCTATTCAATCTTCCGTTAATGAAACTCGGAAGATTCAATTTCCATTAATGAAACTCGAAATTAAATTAGCGAGTTTCCGAGTTTGACTCTTCCGAATCATCCATTGAGTTTCAATTAGTGAGTTCCATTAAATATATCCATTGAATTTCATTAAATTTCAATTCAACAATGGAGCAATCATTGTTGAAGAAAGAAGAAAGAAGAAAGAAGAATGAAAAAATAAATAAAAATATAAAACTTTAAATAATTATAAAATTAAGGGATTGTTTGGTAAGAAAAAGAGTTTTAAAACGTTTTTAACACTGTTCACGCGCTCAATGCGGGTGAATCACATGCAGTGTGCCAAGTGGCAGATATATGCCATTAAAATACGAAAAAAAGTCTGGGGGTAATAGAACCCTCGCAAAGTTCAGTATGCTCAACTGGTAATTCGATCAAACTTCAGGTATTTTCGTGGGTACTATCCCAAATCTTTTTTACAATTATACCCTTAAATTTTTATGAGATTTTCTACTTCATTTAACTAGCCAAGTTACTCACCCTTTGCGCGATCTTAAAAAAGCTAAAATATGAATAATAATTCTCACTCCGCTTAGTTGATCATTTATTTCTTTAAAAAAAATTGTGTCTATTTAATCAAGAAAAATTTAAAACAAATAAATAATTGTCATATTATAGAGAAATAATTTTTAAAAAATGTAAAGCACACTATGCAAGAACATCATAGACTGTTTATAATATAATTTTAGATTTTCAAATTGTATATTTATTTGATAATAATTTTTTCTATTTAAATTAATTCGTCTGTAAATTGAACAATTAAAAAATAACATAAATGTAGTTCACATTCGAAACTATCAACCAACATAAGGGAGTAAATGATATTTAAGCACTTGATCCGCATACGCAAGGTAAAAAAATGTTGGCAAATTAAATGTAACATAACAATCAAATTTGTAGTGATTAAATTTAAAATGAAATTTAAAGAAAAATTTAATAAAAAGAATTGAGGGGTAGTTGAGTCATTTAATTCTCTTATCCATGTACTCCCTCCGTTTCACAATAAGTTAATTGTTGGATTTTGGCACACATATTAAGAAAAAAAAGCGAAGACATAAATTTATCATGTTTTTCTATTTTTACCCTCTTCAAAAAGTAAAGTCACATGATAGATCACTCTCAATGCACATTTAAAGGAGGATAAATTTGGAAAAAAATTCCAACATCTACCTTGAATTGTGAACCATTCACTTATTTTGAAACATAAAAAATACTCCAACAATTCACTTATTATGAAACGGAGGAAGTATTATTAAGCCATGGATAAGTAATCCCATGGTTTCTTAGGGATAAGATAATACACTCTATGATGTATTAACTATCCATGTATTAGGGGGATTAAATTTAAATTGAACAACCAAACATTGTACATAACTGGATAAACTTTTAATCCATGGATTATTTTATTTAATACGGCCTACCAAATGAGTCCTAAATAGTTTACAAAGAGAATTTATACTGCCATATTATCTAAAAATTACTACCAGTTGTCCATAAAATATGACATAAGATCACCCTGCTATACCGAATTGAATTATTCAAATAGTTAAATTCTTAAAAAAGTCTTTTAGTATACTCAAAGCTTCTAGCTCTTTTAATTTTTTTTTATTTTTTTTTATGATAATATGTTTATAATTTTTATTTTTATGTAATTCAGACTGGAGAGCAAGTGATCCACATGGCTCAAGGTGCAGTAGATGGAGTGAAGAACACACTTGGAATTGGATCAGACAAAAAGTGAATGAAAGATCAACTGAATATTTATATATATAAAAACAATTATTTTATCATTTAATTTTCTAGGGTTTTCATATATGTTTTTAATTAAGCATAAGTGAAAACATTATATTAGTAGTTTGTGATTTATTCTTAGAGAGGTCTCTCACAAAGAGAATTAAAAAAAAAAAAAGAAATGATTCTTATAGTCATGAGGTGATTTTCATAGGTTTGATTAATTATGGTTTAAGATTACATAGCACCTTATTGGTGTTAGTGAATTTGTTTTATTGCTTGAGATTTCTCTCTTCAGAATTCTCATCATGAGCATGTAATAAGAAAGTTTTTTTTTTTTGGCAAATTTATATTTTGTTGTTTGTTCCCTTTGTGTTCATTATACAAGTATTTGGAGTTCAAAAGAGAGTAAAGAAAAAACATCAAAACAACAAATTAAACACCCAATATCTTGTCCACAATAGTGATGTTAACATTTCCTTCGAAAGACACTCGTTAGAGCTTCTTTGGTTGGAAACAGTTATTCGAGGATAATTAATTTTGAAATTAGTTATTTATATATCTCATCACTGTGGTGTAAATGATAGGATAAATAATTTTGATACTAACTAACGTATCACACCAAATATGGGATAAAATAGTCCTTCATTTTATTTCGAAACTATTTATTACTTATACCTCATACCAAACGACCCCTTAGTTCAGACGTTTTCAATAGTCAGCTTTTAACCGCTTCTACGAACCACAATTCTTTCTGTGCGATCAACTTTTATGGGTCGTTTGGTATACCAAATGAGATAAACAGAGATATTCTATGAGACTATTTATTCCACCTTCCATGTGAAATAGTAATTCCATTATTTTAGTACAAATCGTGAGATAATATAATCTCGAAACTAAGGGGTCGTTTGATTGGGAAAGAGTTATCTGAAATCCCAAAATTATTAGTTATTTTGGGATTAGTTATCCCTCCATGTATATCACTACAAAAAAAATTGTGTTTAGCGACGAAATTTACTGACAGACCAAATTTCGTCACTATGTAGTGACGGATTAGCAACGGAACATTCAATTTCGTCGTAGACATTGCAGTCCAATTTTTTGATATGTTCTTAGCAACGAATCAGTGACGGAATTTGATTTTCGTCACTAAATAATAGCGGAAAAAATTGGCACCCAAATTTAGTGACTGATTAGCAACGAATTTTTTGGTCGCTATGTTAAATTATTTCGTAGCAACGGATTTAGCAACAAACTTTTGTCGGTGCCCTTCATTTTTTTTTTAAAAAAAAGTTTTTGTTTAGCGACCAACTATACCGTCGTAAAATATTAATTATAGTTTTCTAATTAATTATTTTTACTATAGAAAAGGGGGCTCTAGGGTTTTATTTATTTCCACCCATTCCCCCATCTCTTCCTCTCTAAAATGAGATACTTTCCCCTCTATACTGATGTGCCTCTCCATTTCTAGATCAAAATTCTTCACTACTCTTGCTTCACTTGTCTTCCTTTTAACCGAATCAGTTTTCGATCTTCAAGTTCCTGGATACGTGTTTCCAATTTGACCTTTATTCAACTGATTAATTCCATTTGCATGTAATTTCTGAACTGATCTGCAAGGAAAGATTCTTGATTCGCGACTACTTTCTTTTGGCTTTAATGGAACCAGCTATTTGAGGTATTTTCCTCTTTCTGTTCTTTGTAAGTGCTGTTATGATGTGTGACACTACTACCCTGTCTTGGCCTTTATTTGCCATTTAATCCATCCAGTGAGGTGGTTTAGGAAGAAGGGCATCAACCAATAATGTAGAAAGTTTGACTTCTCGTAAAGAATCAACAGCTTTGGTTTATTGAGTCATCCTGCTGGTTTTTAATCCCCTGCTACATGTTGAAATATTTCTATTATGGATTGTGTTATTTTAAGCTTACTTCAGCAAAATCTTGTCTATTTGTATGTTCTGTGACGTAAAGCTATCCTCTGAGGCATTTAACTTTGCCTAGTCCTATGGTAGAAATTCATCTTTGGTAGTTGGAATATGCTTTAGCACTTTTGAGTATTTATTCGTCCAGGGAGGGAAAGATTAGCTTCTTCACATTGTAAGTCTAAAAGCATGCTGGAGGATTGTTTGGGTACTGATACAAAAGCATCATAATAATTCCTTTGGACTATGGCTAGTGAAGCAATGTAAACTTTTGTCTTATGTGGTCGGTTTATTAGTTGAATGGCGAAGTTAGAAATTGAAACTGGATTGTTTTGAAATATACCCTTGTCCTTTATATATCGGGTATCAATGTGTATGGTTTGAATCATATGTATCAATTTCGTAATTAAAGTTAAACAAGTGGTTTTCTTCTTGGGGTAGTCTCTAGCAAACAATGCCTCCAAAGTGATGCATTAACTTCTTCTCTAATTAGAAGAGGAGCTTTTTGAATCCTTAAGTTAGTCTTGCAATTGTATGAAAATTTAGAGGTACTTCACAAAACACATAATAAAATTATCCAACTGTACTGAAGATAAAAAGTTATTCCATGTTATTTAGCCATCATATGTACATCATATGTTATTTATCCAACTGTACTGAAGAAAAAAAAGTTATTCCATAATACTTCTCTATTCCATGGAAGCTCTAAAATATATAAGGGAAATAGTTTTAACCAATAAATCGATAACCGATTCTTTACAAATGTTTTGTATGTACATCAATGTTGCTTGGATTCTGCAAAAATGTTAACGGGGTGTGTCATATATTCAAATACTTATTTGATACACTTATCTTTCACGTGTTTTTTACTGGAATTGGTGTAGTGCAGTTATAGATTGGTGGTGAAATAAGTGGAGTATTGTATTCAATCAGGCGTGTTTTAAAACTTTCTTTCAACTTTTTAATTTTTCTTGGTAAGCTTGTTGGCTTCTCGATTATGTTTGTAACTTAAAATAGAAGTATGTATCACTTTTATCTTATTTTAAAGGTAAACTAGTTTTGTTTTCTACTTTAAGAGCATAAGTTTGAATAATTTAGTGAAACTATTTAACTGTCAATTGATCAACTTAATTATGCTTTCTTTGCTAAGTAGTTCTTTATATAGAGCCTGATCATACATTATCATATTTGTTAATAAACATTTCCAACAAGGGTAATTATTAATTAAGACTAATTGTCGTGTTTCTTATTAAGTTGGTTAATTAGCACTGATTATTCTTTTTTTTATTTCAACCTTAATAGGAACATGAATAATCTAGAGCGTAGTTGGATGTATGAGAGGTTAGATGACCGAGGGGGTTCATACTCTAGATTTGTAATCGGGGTGGATGAATTTATTCAATTTACATGTTCTCAACCAAATCATATGAGTGGTGACAAAGTTAGATGTCCATGCGCAAAATATCAGAACTATAAATTCATGGATCTTGAAACTGTTAAATGTCACCTCTATCAATCTGGATTTATTGAGAACTATTTTATTTGGAAGCATCAAGGGGAAAGAGATGATATAAGTGAGACTTCTTATGGTAATGCATTGCATGGTGGTGGTCAACCAATATTCGAAGAGAATCCATACCGACAAATGATTTTGGATGCAGCTGGTCCAAACATTTCTCAGGGTTCAAGCTGGCAATCTTATAGCAATAGTGAACCCGAGTCATCTCATCCTTTTCAACATTCAATGGAGAAAGATCCTAATCCCGTTTCCAAAAAAATTTATGATTTGTTAGATGCTGCTGATGCAGAATTATATCCCGGTTCATCCCTATCTCAACTTGCAGTTGTCTCTCGAATGTTGAATATTAAAATGGAGAACAATATGTCATAGAGAGGCTATAACCAAATGATGCAATTGCTTAAGGAGTTTTTACCAGAAGATAACATCGTGCTTGATAACTATTATCAGACGAAGAAGATAGTACGTAGCTTGGATTTGCCAGTTGAAAAGATTGATTGTTGTGAATCAGGATATATGTTGTATTGGGGTGATGATGATGAACACCTTACATCTTGTAAATTTTGTAGCAAGCCAAGGTATAAGCGTTGTGTTGGCTCTCGTAAGAGAAAATTGGTCCCTTACAAGAAAATGTATTATTTTTCTTTGATTCCGAGATTGCAAAGATTATATGCATCTCATGCTACAGCTGCTGACATGAGATGGCATCATGAGCATAAAAAAGAAGATGGTGTGATGCGCCATCCATTAGATTCTGAGGCTTGGAAGCACTTCAATGAAAGTCATCCCTTTTTTGCCGCTGAACCAAGAAATGTCAGGTTGGGGTTATGTACAGATGGTTTTCAACCATTCAGTCAATCTGGAAGAAAATATTCTTCGTGGCCAGTGATTGTTCCTCCATACAATTTACCTCCAGGAATGTGCATGAAAGAGGCTTATATGTTCTTAACTATCATTGTTCCAGGTCCCAGCAATCCCAAACATAAAATTGATGTTTATCTGCAACCCTTAATTAAGGAGTTGACCTTGTTGTGGGAGACAGGTGTGGAAGCATTTGACATCTCAAAAAGGCAAAACTTTCAATTAAGGGCAGCTTTGATGTGGACAATTAGTGACTTTCCTGCATATTCTATGTTATCGGGATGGAGTACTGCAGATAAATTAGCATGTCCTTATTGTATGGAGGAAACACAATCTTTTAGATTGTAGCATGGAAGAAAACAATCCTAGTTTGATTACCACAGAATGTTCCTTGACCAGCACCACCCATTTAGGAGAGATTGAAAGAACTTTCTTAAAGACCAGACTGTCAGAAGACCTCCCCCAACAAATAGAACAGGAGAGGAAATTTTGGACCAGATTTGTAATTTACGGATAAAAAATGTAATAGAGTTAGATGCAGAACAAGTTAATAAAATAATATATAAGACATGTGGGTGGAAAAAGCGAAGCATCTTTTGAGATTTTTCATACTGGAGTTCTAACATGATTCGACACAATCTTGATGTTATGCATATTGAGAAAAACTTCTTTGATAATGTATTTAACACTGTTCTTAATTTTGATGACAAAACTAAAGATAATCCATAGTCACGGTTAGTTACGGCAAAATATTGTAATCGACCTCAATTGAGAAAAGATAGTAATGGCCAATATCCAAAAGTTGTCTATACATTAGACAAGGAAGCAAGAGCGATCTTGTTTAATTGGATGAAATGCTTAAAGTTTCCAGATGGGTATGTTTCAAATTTGGATAGGTTGCCAGACACAAATGCGAAAAGATTATTTGGAATGAAGAGTCACAATTGTCATGTGTTCATGCGACGACTAATGCCTATTGCTTTTTGTGAACTACTTCCTAGTAATGTGTGGCAGGCACTTACAGAATTGAGCTTATTTTTTAAGGATCTTACTTCGACCACTCTACGAGTGGATGATATGGTGCGATTAGAGAGAGATATTTCACAAATTTTGTGCAAATTGAAACGTATATTTCCTTCAGGGTTCTTTGACTCAATGGAACATCTTCCTGTGCACCTTCCATATGAAGCAAGGGTTGCTGGACCTGTGCAATATCGATGGATGTATCCTTTTGAAAGGTAAATATGTAGCTCCATGTCAAACTTGTGACGGTTAATTAATACATAACCTTTCAAAACATAATGTTATATCTTTTTCTGTATATAGGTATTTGGGAAACCTTAAAAAGATGATTGGGAATAAAGCTAGTGTTGAGGGTTACATTTGTGAAGCGTACTTGATGATGGAGTCAACACAACTATTTTCACATTATTTTGAACCTCATGTTATGTCACGAAATCATAATGTGGATCGTAATGACGATGGTGGTGTTGTGGAAGATCTTAAAGGAAATCTTTCAATATTCTCCCATCCAGGTCGACTTTGGGGAGAAGCAAACAAAAGAGATTTAATCTTAGATGAAATCAAGGCGGCTCAAACTTATATTTTACTAAATTGTGAGGAGGTTGAGCCATTTGTGAGGTAACCAAATTCTCTTAATTAATAATAATAAAATCTATTCTTATATCGTGACTTCTCATATATAAATTAATTTATTGCAATGAAGTATGTACCTGCAATGTTTGGAAGAAGATTTTCTGACTCTCTCTCAAAGCAAAATAGACGGGAGTCTTGAAGAAAATTTTGCTATATGGTTCAAGGGATATGTAAGATTTAAATAAATATTAACTTTCATATAATGATGCATGTACTTAAATTGGCTTCTCATGTTTAACTAGATCTTTGTTTTTTTTTTAAATAGGCTTGTTGCAATCCCATTGAAAATGAATACTTGCGTAGTCTTGCTCGTGGACCATTAATGGGAGCTACATCTCATTCAGTTTATTTTGTTAACGGATATAAATTTCACACAGAATGTCATGGTAGCATGAGATCAACAAGGAATAGTGGAGTTTGTATCTCGGATCCAAATTTTGGGGATTATTATGGGCGAATAAAAGAGATCATACAAGTGAAATACCGTGAAGCACCTTTAAAGCAAGCTGTGTTATTCAAATGTGAATGGTTTGACCCAATAATAGATGTCGGTGTTAAGAAGCATGATCAGTACAAATTGGTTTATATTAACCATCGTCGTCGTATAAAAAGTATGTTATATACCTTATCCAAGCTGTGTTATTCTTGCAATGCAAAAAACGCAAGTATGTTATATACCTTATCCAAGCAAAAAAAAGGACAAAGAAGATTGGCTAGCTGTATTGAAGGTCAAACCTCAAAATGTTATTGAATTACCAGTTGAGGAAGTGGTGATAGCTTCAGAACTGAATGTTCCTTTTCAAGTTGAAGAAGTTGAAGTTCATGAGATAGATATGTCTGTTTTTGTAGATGAAGATATTCTATTACATGATCCAAATGTGAGTGTACTTGAAATGAATTAACCTCTTAATGATGGTTTATTTGAAGAGCATCATGAAATTCAAGATGGATGTACAGAAGAAGAATATGAAATCGAGGAAACTGAGGAGGAGGATGAAGAGGAAGAGTTTGAAGAAGACATAGATAGTGAATAGAACTTGATAAATATCTGCTATTTTAGCTTTGTTGTATTTTGTTTTTAGAAAGAAACTACGGAATCTGCTATTTTAGCTTTGTTGTAGTTTGTTTTTAGTTCAAAACATAGACTGTGCCAAGTGCTTCAAAAAAATATGTTATTTTAGCTTTGTTATATGTTGTTTTTACTAATTTTTCTCTAAGATATCATCATTTTATAAGTTTTTGGTTTCCTTTTAATAATCTGCTAATTTTTCATATTGCATCATTTTAATTTGATTTTTAGTAGTGATAATCTAATGACACCGTTATTTTTTCAGATATGACTCGAGGAGGATATCGTGCCGACAAGTCCACAGGCAGGAGTAAGGCTGCTAATCGTGCAAAAATTCCTTCTATTCCAGCTCCAGTAATCGAACAGGATGATACAAGTTCTATTCTGACCATGACACCTGATCAAACATCGGTTATTCCTACGACATCTCCTGTTTCACCTAACCAAAGCAGCCCAACAGGCCAGAATATGAATGCTCAAAGCAACACAGCAGCTGAGGCAACATCTAGTCAAAGAAATGTATCTGCCTCATGAGATTCCAGTTGTAACAATGGCCGAACCCTTATTTTTCTGACTTCTTCAGCATTAGTACCTACTACTTATATGTTTACTATTTTTGTACATAGATGTTGTGTAGTGTTATTGATTTTGAATTTGATGTTGTACAGGTTGAAACCATCTTCCAAATGCTCCAGTTCCATTACATTGTCTTTCAAAAGTGAAGTTGATCCTAATGGGATCAACTGGAAAGGTGTTTCACAAGATGTCAAAGATGGTTATTTTGGAGAATTCAAGGTATGTTTTTTAAGATCATAATCAATAGAAGTTGTTTGAGTTTGCAGCTAACACTTAATTATATTACTTTAAACTGAATTTCAGAAGAATTTCTTTTGGGATGCTTCCGTTAGTGAAGTTTTGGTGAAGCAACAATGGATGAAGAAGGCTGCATTATGCTACAAGATAGAGCTATAGTTCAACCAGAATTTGTAAATGACCATGTGTGGGAAAAGTGGATGGAACTTTAGTAAAGTGATGACTGTGTTAAGAAGTCCGAGATAAATTCAAAGAATCGTTATGGTGGACATGAAGTAGCTGTTGGGACACACACTGGTGGCTCTATCACAGCTGGAGAGCACCGAAAAAAACTTGTAAGTATATATTTCTTGAAAATTCTTCATCAACCCAGAAAGTTATTTTGTTTGGGCTGCTGCTATGTTCTTTTGGCTGTTGACATGTGAGTTTTTCCACTTTATTTTGGCGCTATATGTGATGCTCTGATCTACTGCTACATACCTTGAAATAGCTGATTAGTTTTAAGTCGTTACTTCGTTGTTTTAGTAGCTATGGTTGTGTCTAAAGTGCGTAGCAAGCAACTGGTAGTGGTGCTACCTTGTTTGGGCTGCAAAACAAGGATATTAAGCAGATATTTTAACCCTAAAATATCTGCCTTAATATCCTTTACTTCTATTTAAATGCTATCCATTATTTATATTAATGATGTTTCTTCAATCATCAACTTTTTTTTATTAATTCTATTGGCAGATCTTTTCAATGAAACATATCCTCATTTTGTTCCTAACTGTACTTCATCGTTCCAACCAACAACGTAGCTAGTGTAATCTCACCGTGTGCGTGAGGGTAGTGTATTTGCAATCTTATCTCTATCTATCTTGCAATAAAAAGAGTATTTTCTCTGTGGAACATATATGTTGTTTTCTATTATTGCAACTGCTGCTGGTTTTATGCTACTTTTCCAGCAAGCAGCTATTTTCCAGAACTGCAACATACTGCCCAAGAAACCAATAGTTGCTGTTTTCCAGAACTGCAGCAGCTATTTTCTACATGTGCATTCTTATTTGTTAAACTAATAGTTGCTGGAAATTGTTGTTGCTGCTGTTTTCTGTTATTGCAGCTGCTGCTGGTTTTATGCTATTTTTTCAGCAAGCAGTTGCTGCAGTTTCTCTTGTTTTTCCTCTTTGTTTTGCAACAATTCTTTCCTTATACTCTCTTCTTTTTCCTCATTATTTTGTTGTTATACCAATATGTTTGGTGACATTTTTTTGCTTAAAATAGGGCAAATAAACTTGGTGGTGTGTCATGATTCTCTTTTGGCATACTGCTAATGTACGTTGGTCTTATTCAAATACCTGAAAATTCTGTATAGGCTCTTAAAATAGGTCGAGATCCAAATCCAAGTGAGTTACATTTGCACGTCCATACACATAATCATGATGAAAAATCTTTTGTTGGTGAGCGTTCCCGACTTCTACATGTAAGTCCATAACTTACATCTAAAGATATGATACTCATCTCTTATTTTTCTTTTGTGTTGACATGAACTTGAGTTTATTTTAATAACTTCACTTGTTACAGGAAAGGTATGAAGAAATTATACGGGAAAAAGTACAATGTGAATCTGAAGTAGATCAATTGGAGACATATTATGAAGCTGCGGGAGGAGTAAAGAAGAAAAGATTGTTTGGTCTTGGATCTGAAGCTACAAGTTACTTAAGAAAAAAACTGTGTGCCTGCAATGCTTCCACATCATCAGTACCACCTTCGATTTCTTTACCGACAGCAAATATGGAGGAGTTGGTGAAGCAATTGATTCCGGCCCTTACTACTCATTTTCTTCCGATATTTATTGAGCGTGTTGGTGGTACTAGGGTACAAGATGGGGCCGTGCTTGATCCTCCTCCTACTCATGATGATGATGACGACGTTGATTCGTAGCTTCATATTATTCGTAGTCCATGATCGTTGCACTAATTTTTGATAGACTATTTTGACATTAGTTTATGTTTGATAAAATACTTGAAATTGTGGGTGTTGGACACAATTGTTGTGAATTTTTCTATCTATTTGAATGTTGGATATTTAATCATTTTATAATTTATGTGTTTCAACTATTTTCTTATAAAATTATTAGCGACAAAAAATTAGTGACTAACTTTTGTCGTTGCTACTGAAAAACTTTAGGGACGGATTAATTTAGTTGTTAAAGACGGCTGTAATTAGGGACAAAAAATTAGTGATAACATCAGTCATATCTACTGAAAAACTTTGGCGATGGATAAATTTGGTTGCTATAAGTAGACCAAATTATGTTGCAACGGATCAACGATAAAATATTCTGTCGTAAATTAAGCCACGATCAAAATGAATTTTGGGAATAACAACGCTATAGCAACGGAAATTTACGTCAGTAATATCAACAACCAAACTGTTTCGTCGCTAATTGGTCACAAATTTTACGACGGAATTCAATTTTTTGTCGCTATGAGGTTAGCAATGAGCAATATAGCGACAGAACAAATTTCGTTGCTATTCTGTTGCTATTTCTATTTAGCGACGGATTTTCATATGATAGCGACGAATATGGCGTGTCGCTAAATGCTATTTTTTTTGTAGTGTATGAGATAACTTATCTCATAGCTACGATATAAATGGTGGAATAAATAATTTCGGGACTAACAAATACCTCCAATCAAATATGAGCTAAAATAATCCTATACTTTATTCTGGGATTATTATACCTCACAACCAAACGACTCCTAAGTACTACCTTATATCAAACATGAAAGAAAGTTAATTTCAAACTTTATTTGAGATTATTTTCTTTATCCCATTTCCTTATCCCAAATACTAAACGATCCCTTGAAGTATTAATATAATATATCTTTTGGCTTTTAAAAGAAAAGAATTTCAATTTTTTTGGAAAAATATAGTACTCCCTTCATTCCATTTTATGTGTCATCATTTTTTTGGTCCGTTCCAAAAAGAATATCATCTTTCCTTATTTGGTAATTATTTAAAGACACAATTTCACTTTTACCCTTATTGGTCCACTTAATTAAAATAAAAGATAATAGCACATTTTTTGATAAAGAGAAAATGGCCACCCCCTCCCCCTCCAACCTTTACCTGAAATCCCAACTATACACTTTTACTTTGCGGGGGTCTTATCACACCTCCAAACTATTTTAAAGTGGAATAATTACCCCTGAAAACTGATACCCAGATGTGTAATGGAAAGTGAGCAACGCGCACTTGCCATGTAATGCCACGTAATATTATATTTTTATATAAAAAATTAATTATTATTCTTTAATATATATATATATATATATATATATATTCTTTCCCTTTTCATTTTCCTTTTTCTTTTCTTTTTCCCTCCTCTATACTTTGAAAACGGATTCTGCAATTTCCAAGTCTTAAATGGCCAAGAGGGCAAAACATTCATTCTTTATCTGATTCATGTTTCCAGTAGTTCTTTGTCATTACCCAATTCTTCCCTGGGATTAAATCCTTCCCCTTTCGATTACCCAACTCTTTTGAGGAGTTTTTATGTATCAACCATGTTCTAGTTTTAGCCTTTATTAGTTAAAACCAGCCCACTTGACTTCTGCATCTGTGCCTTTTCCTTCAATTTGCCAAACAAAACCATTTTAAGGAAAGAGAGAAAATGATTCCGGTATGACACACAGTGGAGATGAAACTTGGACATTGGACATACATCCTTTCTTTAATCCTTTACGATGTTCTGATTTCCTTAGGAATTAGGAAACATAGGAATTAGAAAACATACCTGTTAATAGATAATCAGCACCGCTTATGATAGTAGTGCAGAAATGGCGCGAGCCGTACACAAATTGTATTTTAGCTATTGCACTAATTGTAGAAATAATTGTTAATTTTGTTCTTTCGATTAAATGGAAGATGACCCATTTCGCATTTATGTTTAAATAATTGTTAATTTGGTCATTTTGATGGAATTGAAGATAGATCCATTTAGGGGGTGTGTGTTGAAATAATGATTAATTGAGTTGTTTTTTATGGAATTGCGAATGATTTACTTGGTGTGTCTGTGGAGCAACCATGGTGTTTTGTTGAAGAGAAGAAACAAGAAAGAAAAAAGAGAGCAGCCATGGTGTTAAAGAAAGAAAAGTCATGGTGTTAAAGAAAGAAAAGAGAAAGAAGACAATTGAAAAATAAATAAAAAACATAAGAAATTAAAAAATTAAGAGATTAAAACGTCTTTACTCTCTCAAAGAGAGTGCACTACACCTTCCGTGCCACCTCAGCATTTAGGGGGGAAATGAATCAATTCCAAAATAGTTCAGGGGGGTTATAGGACCCCGTGTAATGAATTAACACTGAAATTGTAATGAAAATACTCAAATTGCACAATACAAATAGAATTGAGGCTTTTTATTGATTTTTTGGGAGCTATTACAGTACTATAATCCACTGCTACATTCAACTACTCTAATAGCGGAAACTTGTTAGCATCCATCCATGGTGATTCACCTGAAATTGAGAGGTTGAGAAGAAGAATTCAGAAGAAGTAAGAGAAGGAAGAAGGAAGGGAGAGAATTTTTTGAGAGAGAGTAAAATACCAGAAGTTTGTTAATAATTCCCCCTCCCTTCTCTGAATGGAAATATAACAGATATTCTCAACTGCTCCATGAATCTGCTGCGTTGATCTTGCCAGCTATAACCTCTTCTTTGCTATTGGATCAACTCGCACGTGACCCGCACATGCTCTTATCATTCTGCAGATGACTTACACGTGTAATCTACTATACTTAACTCCTCATATCTCAGCTACTCCACAATACCCCAATTCATTTCTCCGTCCTTTTTTATCTCTTATTTATTACACTACCCCTCCGATAAAAAACAACCTTGTCCTCAAGGTTGGTGTTGAGACATAAACGATGGAAATTGACTCTTCAAGTAGCCCCAGTCTTCCCATGTGGCTTCTTCGGGGCCAAGATTTGACCACTGAACTAAAAGCTTAACAATGGCAACATTATTTTCTCGAACCAAGCAACGTTGAAAAATGGCCATTGGTTGGGCTAAGATGCATCCATCTGTATCATAAGTGGGAGGTAATGGCTGAGCAACAATTGAGGGCCTGATATGACGCTTGAGCTGTGAGACATGAAACACAGGGTGAATGGTGGATCCTGCCGGAAGCTCTAGATGGTAAGCCACTGTCCCTATACATTGTAACACCTTGTAGGGCCCATAGAATTTAGCACTGAGCTTTAAGTTTCGATGAACAACTACTGAAGTTTGTCGATATGGCTGTAGTTTAAGATAAACCAAATCCCCGACCTGTAGTTCCCTCTCTGTACGATTTTTATCTACAAAAAATTTCATATGAGCCTGATCTTGGTGAAGATTGTCCTTAAGAACTTGAATCATTAGTTGTCATTAAGCAAGGAAAAGACCAACATTAGTATGTCTTGATTGTGAAGGGGAATCCAGTAGAATTTGAGGAGGAACATAGCCATATAAGGCTTCAAAAGGGGTAGATTTTAAGAAAGTGTGATGATTGGTGTTGTACCACCATTCGGCTAAAGGTAACCACTTGAGCCATTGTTTGGGATTGGTGAATACCATAGCTCTCAAATAAGTCTCCAGACAGCGGTTTAGTCGCTCAGTCTGACCATCCGGCTGAGGGTGATAGGAAGTAGAAATATTCAACTTAGTTCCCATGACCTTGAATAAGTGCTGCCAAAAATGGCTAGTGAAGATAGAGTCTCTGTCTGAAACAATAGACCTTGGTAGGCCATACAATTTATATATCTCTTTATGGAAGAGCTCAGCCACCTCTTAGGCATTATACGGATGTTTCAACCCCAGAAAATGCCCATATTTAGTCAGCCTATCCACTACAACCAGAATGGTATTGTTATGACCAGAGGTTGGTAAACCTTCAATAAAATCCATGGAAATATCTTGCCACAGAGCCTCCGAAATAGGTAGAGGGTGAAGCAACCCAGGATAGGGCACATTTTTTGTCTTGATTCTCTGGCAAAGATCACATGTAAACACCCATCTCACCACGTCAGCCTTCATGTTAGGCCAATAAAAAATCATTTGCATCCTCTTATAAGTTCCCTATTGGCCTGAATGGCCCCCTAATGGGGACTGATGCAACACTTCAAAGATTTTCTTCCGCATTCCCATGCTTTTTCCAATATTAATCTTCATTTTGTATCTGATAATACCCTATTACAAACTAAAATCAGGTTTGCTATTAGGATCGGTGATTAAAGCTGTAATCAGTTGTTGAGTTGTAGGGTCATGCTCATAGCTTGCGCACACTTCTAACATCCATGTCGGTTCCACAACAATGATAGCCCTCAATTCAGTCACTTCTTCTTTAACCCTTCTTGATAAAGCATCAGCCACTTTATTATCTGTGCCCTTCTTGTATTGTACCTCAAAATCTAGTCCTATTAGTCTAGTCAGTCCCTTTTGTTGCAATAATGTAGTGACTTTTTGTTCCAAGAGTTACTTTAAGCTCTGGTGATCCGTTCTGATTATAAAATGGCCCCCTTGCAAGTAATGTTTCCATCTGTCAACAGCTGCTAGTACATCCATGTATTCCTTTTCATAAGTGGAGAGGCCCAAGTTTCTAGCTCCCAATGCCTTGCTAAAATATGCTAAGGGTCTTTCTTCTTTCTTCAATACTGCCCCCATTCCTTTAGAACATGCATCAGTCTCAATGATGAATGGTTTGGTAAAATCATCGAGAGCCAAGACTAGAACTGTGGTCATAGCTTCCTTAAGTCGTTCAAAAGCAAGCTCAACCTCCTCATTCCATTGAAATGCATTTTTATTCAACATGTTAGTGAGAGGTCTACTTATAATCCCATAGGACTGAACAAACCTCCTATAGTATCCGGTGAGTCCTTGAAACCCCCTTAAACTCTTCAGTGATTTGGGTTTAGGCCAATTAACCATCGCATTAATCTTGGCCGGGTCAGGGGACACACCTTGTCCAGTAATAATATGACCAAGGTATTCCATTTGAGACTGACCGAATGAGCATTTAGACATCTTAGGAAAGAGTCTCTTATGTCTCAGCACCATTAACACTTTTCTCGGATGATTTAGATGCTCCAGTATTGTAGAACTATACACCAATATGTCATAAAAAAAATCAACACAAACTTCCTCAAGTAATCTCTGAACACATGGTTCATGAGGCTTTGGAAAGTTGTCGGGGCATTGGGCAACCCAAAGGGCATGACCTTAAGCTCATAGTGTCCCATATGTGTAACAAATCCTGTTTTGTAGATATCTTCAGTCCTCATCCAAATTTAGTGATACCCTGCTCTTAAGTCAATCTTTGGAAAAATAGTAGAACCGTATAATTCATCCATCAAGTCTTCTACTGGGGTATGGGAAACTTATCCTTAACAGTGATTTTGTTAAGTGCCCTGTAATCAATACAAAATCTCCAACTTCCATTTTTTTTCTTAACTAGTAACACTAGAGATGAAAAAGGGGAGTGACTAGGTTGAATAGTCCCCTGTGTCAGCATGTCTGACACCTGTTTCTCAATTTCAGTTTTTTGAAAATAATTGTACCTGTATGGTCTGAAATTAACTGGTTTGCATCCTTCTTTAAGGGAATGTGATTATCATGGCCTCTTTGTGGTGGCAGGGTTTTTGGTTCAACAAATACATCAGGAAAATCATCCAAGATCAGCTGGATTTCACATGGAATCACCTCTTTGTCCTCAACACTATAAGCAGTAACAGTAAAAAGGTGAGCCCAAATAGCTTGCCCCTTTTTGAATAGTTGTTTTACACTACTAGCCGACCTGTTTTTCAACTCTGCCTAGTGGTACATTCCCTTCAATTCCACCCGCTTGGCTTTGTGAGTCACCTCCACCTTATATTCTACAAAGTCCAATAACACTGGATTATGGTCCTTCATCCAGTCTCCACCAAGAATGATATCATTGCCACCCAATCTTACCAGTCTAATGGAGTCCACAAATTCAACCCCTTGTATCTTTCACTTGAAATTAGGACAGAAGTGTCGACTCAGAATATGACTCCCATTAGTGATAGTTACCCTCATAGGAGTAGCCTCACATACATTGCACCCAATCTTCTTGGCCGTATCCATATCCAAGAAACTGTGGGTGCTGCCTGAGTTCAAGAGAATAGTCACTTTGTTCTTCTTAGCTTCTCCCTGCAGCCTAATGGTATTAGGTACCTCTGTGACAGATAAAACGTTTAGGTTAATGGCTTCTTGCAACACCTCCTCATCTACTCATTCACCATCAGCTTCCACAGGTGTTTTTACTAACCCCAAATCAAGGTGCAATTCAACCTCTGTAACCTTTATATCAGCAGTTATGGTATTAAGTTGCTGTGGTATTTATAACACAGCCCCTGGGCCCTTCTTTGCTCAAACAACTTGATAGCTTGGGACCCATTAGAATTGTTTGTCCCTCGTGCTACCATGGTACCACCTTGGTAACCCCCTCCAACAAATCCTCTGCTGCCTTGCCCTTTATCCTTTCTCTGTTGAACCTGTAGAAGTCTTTCTTGATGTCTCGTTTTATCTACTGCATGACTTAAATGATAAGGATTCAACATTTTAACCATATGTTTGATTTCCTCTTTCTGGCCTTCAATGAAGAATTCCAAGAAGAATTCTTCCGAAAGTGTGGGTTCCTTATAAGAACCCAGACCTTTATTTCCTCAAACCGCTCAAGGTAATCGTCAACAATGTCTTTTGTTTGATTTTTTTGAACTCTCCCATCAGATTCAACTTACTATTATGAGCTCCCTCAAACCTTCTACATATTTCATCGGTGAAGTCCTGCCATTTCACATTACCTCTACTTAGGTGATATGAAAAATACTATGACTCTGCCTTGTCTTGAAGGTGAAGAACCGCAATCTCCAACTTTTTCTCCGGGTCCAAGATGTGATGGTACTGGAAGTACCTCTCCCCTTTGTGCAACCAAGAGCAAGGGTCAGTTCCATCAAAGAAGGGAAACTCAACCCTAGGATGATGATAATTGCCTGGATTGCGACTCCATCCTTGGTCCATCTGCTCCCTCATTCTAGCACGGTTACTAGGCCCTTCAGAATGACCTTTATCGCGCGGCCCACTACCTAAAATTCCTTTCTGCTACGAAATTAAATGCTCCATCAATACATCCAGTTTCTTCCTCAGATCGTCCAACTTTGCATCGTGAGATTCAAACTTCTTCTCCGCTTCAACTATGTGGCTTTGAAGCTGAGTATCCACCTTCTTGACGAAGTCCTCCATGGATTTGTATCGCGTTTCAGTTACCGTCATTGTTAGGGCCAGAATTTGCTTTGATACTAATTTGTAATGAATTACCACTGAAATTGTAAAGAAAATACTCAAATTGCACAATACAAGTAGAATTGAGGCTTTTTATTGATTTTTTTTGGAGCTATTACAGTACTACAGTCCACTGCTACATTCAACTACTCTAATGGCGGAAACTTGTTAGCGTCCATCCATGGTGATTCACCTGAAATTGAGGGGTTGAGAAGAAGAATTCAGAAGAAGAAAGTGAAAGAAGAAGGAAGAGAGAATTTTTTGAGAGAGAGTAAAATACCAGAAGTTTGTTAATAATTCCCCCTCCCTTCTTTGAATAGAAATATAACAAATATTCTCAATTGCTCCATGAATCTGTTGCGTTGATCTTGCCAGCTGTAACCTCTTCTTTGCCATTGGATCAACTCGCACGTGACCCGCACATGCTCTTATCATTCTGCAGATGACTTACACGTGTAATCTACTATCCTTAACTCCTCGTATCTCTGCTACTCCACAATCCCCCAATTCATTTCTCCATCCTTTTTCATCTCTTATTCATTATACCCCGTAAAATATAGGTGTGTAATTGGAATTTGAGTAAAGATTGGGGGAGGTTTTGACCATTTTCTCTTTGATAAAAGATAATTTGATAAATATTACTAAGTCTTTTCTTTATTTTTAAATTTTATGCTCGATTAAATAGCGGCACATAAAATGGTACGGAGGTAGTATATACTATTTTGACAGTACTAGATTTCAAAAGAAGTTTGTAGAAGACACGTACGTAGTACTCTTGACTTCCACTTCCAATCTCTTAACTCAAAAAAGATCCTCTCTTAGATTTTCTGTCTTAACACTGTTACACTTTAGACAATTTTTTCTTTCCCAAAATACCCTCACTTTCACCACTAAATTACACCCAACTGCCACTTCATCTTCACTCTCCCTTCTCCAATGGCTACTCTCCAAACTAATCTCCATTTCCCCATCTCTTATTCACCAAGATTCCTTTATTTCAAGAACCCCAATTCACTTTATTTCTCCAAAAAGCTTTTTTTCTCCAAGAAAGTTAATGGGGTGTTTAGTTACGCTAAATTTGGTGCTAAAGATTCATTCTTTTGTTGTTGTAAAGCCAGTGGTGAAATCTTACCACTTTCATCAGCTCAAAAGGAGGAGATTGGAAGTGAAGAAAGGCCTCCTTTTGATATCAATTTGGCTGTCATTCTTGCTGGTTTTGCTTTTGAAGCTTACACTAGTCCTCCTGTAATATTCTCAATCTTGATTTATGTGTGTGTGTGTTTTTTCATTTTTATGTTTCTTTATTTATACTCCCTCAGTTCAATTAGTTTGTATTACTTTCCTTTTTAGTACATTAAAAAAGAATGTCTCTTTCCTTTTATGGCTAACTCTTTAATTTCAATTGACCACAAGATTAAAAGTATATTTTGATAATTCTATATGTCTTCAGGTTAAGACCGCAAGATTCAAAGTCTAATTTATTTTCTTGAACTTTGTGCCAAGTCAAAATCAAACAAACAAATTGAAACGGAGGGAGTATTAAAAATGAACTCGAATAGAGTGAATGGATATTGAGGATTCTTAGCTGATTCCAACTAGTTTGGAGTTGATTGATTGGTTGGTTAATCCATTGATGTAAATAATTATGTTGATATGTATGTAGTTATTCATTTTTCTCTTTCTTTATTTACTCATATTCCATCCGTTTGAATTTGTTTGTGTGGTTTTGACTTCGACGTGAATTTAAGAAACTAAAGAAACTTTGGAATCTTGTGGTCTTAAATTAAAGATATGTAAATGTACCAAGTGCCTTTTAGTCTGGTGGTCTTAAATATGACATGTAAAAAGTTAGAATTATTGCCAAAAAAGTAAAGAGGCAATCTTTTTGAAATGGATTAAAAAGGAAAGTAAGCCAAACAAATTGAAACGTTGAAAACAAACTCGAATAGAGGCGAACGGATATTGAGTATTCTTATAGCTGCTGCAGCTAGTGTTGGATTAAGGCGTAGTTGATTGATTGGTTAATCATTTCATTTTGTGAATAAGAATGTTGATATGTATGTAGTTGTTCATTTTTCAGTTTCTCTCTTTATTCATAAATTGAAAATGGTCTAGAATAGAGCAAATGGACATTGAGGATTCTTATAGATGACGCCAACTAGTTTGGAATTGATGTCTAGTTGAATGTGGTTAGACAGGAATGATGCACATTGAGCTTAATGAGTCAAGGGCTTTAGATAGGAGGATTTGGAGGGTGCTGATTTGGATAGAAGGTTAGTGGGTAGTTAAGCATTCTCTTGCCTATTTGGGGGTAGGCTTGATGGTCGAACCTGTACCTACTTTTTTACGAGTAGTATTAGCAATATTCTGTTAGTTTCTTGCTCTTTGATTTCGGTTATTACCTGTATTTGTTTGTGCGTCGGTTATTGTATCATTTCGCTGCTGTTACTGTTCTTTCTTCTATATGTTGTGTGCTATTTTCCATTCTGCATTTTTTCGTTGTTGTTACTGCTCATTTCAGTATTCCCCTTTTTCAAACTGCTTTGAAATATTTTTTTTAAGCCAAGGGTCTATCAGAAATAGCCTCTTTATCTCTACGACATAGAGGTAAGGTATGCGTATGCTCTATCCTCCCAAGATCCCATTGTGGGATTATGCTTGGTATTATGTTGTTGTTGTTATTGGACTTGTATAGTGCGAATGAATATTGAGGTTTCTTATAGCCGGCTCCAACTAGTTTGGGATTGAGGTATTTTTGATTGATCGATTAAATATGTATGAGGCTCTTGATTGGAGGAAGAAAGTTCCTTGTAAAAGTATCTTGCATTGTGGGTTCGTTTCAATTTGGTGCTGTAGAAGTTATAGAGGACATGCTTGTAAAGTCTGAAATTTGTGCTGTCTTAAAGTTGTGGTCTTTGAGTTCCCGTAATTCGTTTTCATTCGTATTATTGTTTGGGCATCTTATCAGGCTGTTGCGATTCTAGTTCTAAAATTAGATATTGCTTAAAGTTATGTCCTCTCGTTGGCTGTTTTAATGATTGATACATGGCTCATCTTCGGACAAAAATGGTTTATACAAGAGAGTAGCTAATGAGGGTAATGATTCTCTTAGTAGGCTGTTGCCTCCCACAACACACACAAGTGTACTCGGTCATCACGTAATGTAGTGATTGCAAGCAATCAGATGTTGAACCCACATCAACTTACACTTAACTGACTACTTACTCATGCTAGCAAATATCAAGGTTTGGTTGGTTGTTAATAATACTACGTATTATACTAAAGCAAGAAAGTAATTGTGTATCAATATCGTGGAGGTTGTTCACAGAAAAGTTAAGACCTAGGGTTATGGCGCTTGCGTAATTCCGTCGTATTTTTATATAGTTGGTGAGCTTATTTAAGATATCTACCAAATTGTTGAATCAGAGGGTTAATAGTATGGTCATGGGCGCACGCTCCTCTAACCATCTAACTGGATTTTCGTTGAACCACATTTTGCTTAGAAGGAAGTTAAGCTTGAAAATATTCTACAAATCTTGAAATGTTTATGGAGCAAAGGTAATTTAGCAGTTGAATTATTTTTCAAGTCTGATCCAGTGTTATCAAAGGCGTGCTTAAAACGAGATTAAGCCCTAAAGTGATGCTCAAAACGTGTTGAGTGCTTTCCCCGGCTTAATGTGCGCTCCAGTGTTGTCATCAATGTTCAGAGGCATACTTTTTCTTGACAATGAGCTTTTATGAAGAGTCAACATTGAACAGTTGATATTTCACTTTATCGTAATTTTTTTTTTCAATTGGTTTGTTAATATAAATGTCATTCATGCTTATAATTATTAATCTTTGGACTTAACATATATATTTGTATTTTCCTCCCTTTACGCATTTTTTCATTAAAGCCTTCGTTTTATTCGTGTGTTGCGCTTAAGCCCCAATGGACCTTAGAGCTTTTTTGTGCCTTTTGCTTTTGATAACACTGGTCTGATCCAGTTTGCTCATTTGATATCACTTGTTCAGGACAAAGTCGGAAGGCAGGAGGTGGATGGGGCTAATTGCAAAACCATATTTCTTTCAGAGTACGTAGGCTTTTCTTCTTATTGAAGTAGAAAAGTTCAATGGTAGGAACGTCAGTTATAGGCCTGTCAAATTGGTTGGATCAAGTAAGGGGCACACATATGATTCCACTTGTGACGGCGATGAAGAACGCTCAATCGGATTGTTTTTGACTTATTCCGCTTAGTTTCTTTATATATATATTTTATTTTATCAAAATCACCTCAGACAAGATGTCAGCTTGTCCAAAACTAGGTTCCTGCATGTGCAACTGCAAATGAGTGGGATATGTCTGTTTCTTTCGGAGGAAGTAGGTTTTGGCGTGGATCATGCTTAATAATTTTCTCTCATATTTGACAACCATCTTGCAGGCTATTTGTGCGTGAAATTTACGATGGCCAGTTGTTCATAAAGTTAAAGAAAGGTCTCAATCTTCCTGCTATGGATCTTTGGGTAAGGTATCTGCCATTTAATAATAGTAAATGATCAAAATTCAAGTGTTAGTGTGCCTTACTATTCTTACCCTATTCAAATGATTACTTGTTGTGCATTTACTTGCTTTGCTGACCTCGGTTTTGATTTAATTGCTTAATTTTCTATCGAAATTTCAGGGAACGAGTGATCCGTACGTGGTATTGCAATTAGATAGTCAAGTTGTCAAAAGCAAGGTGAAATGGGGGTAGGTAGTTGGTCATATGTTATATTGCAACCTTTTCACTCTTTTCAGTCTGGTTATTACCCCAATCTCGTATTTGAAATTCCATGCTTCTTAACATTTTAACTTGTCATCAAGAAGGCAAAAGGTCTACGATTGCTGTTGTCTGTTGGAGAATAAATCTATCTTTTTCTTTGTTCAGATTGTGCACTTTTCAATCTTGAAACATCACCCAAGAATGGAAAAATTATTAATTTCTTGAATTAATGTTTGCAGGACAAAGGAGCCAACATGGAATGAGGAGTTTGCTTTAAATATTAAGCAGCCACCTTTGTATGATCTTCAGGTTTATAATTTGAGTTCATCCTTCCTCTCTGATAGTTAATTTGCTAAAGGATAGCATTCTAGAAACTGTAACATTTTTCTTTTTAAACACGACCTGAATTTGCTGTAACTTAGCTCTTCCACATTATGAAAGTTTAATACACATTATGTGGACTATATGTCTACAGATGCTCTTGAATTACCTATTGCAACGCTAAATCCCCCTATGATAAGATATGGAACTTGAAAACCTTTTAAGCTTTGTAGGCATGCCAAGTGTCATTTATGAATGCTTGCTAAGGACACTGCTAAATTAACTGTGTTTCTGTGTGACTGCTATACAATTAAGGGCATTAGGCAATCTTCCCATATCCAACTGTTTCTTACCTGCTGAAAGTTAGTTTTGTATTTCTACTTCCTGCTGAGATCCATAGTATTAACTGAAAGTTGCTTTATGTTGTCGAAGATATCCACAACAGTCTGCTTTTGTCTTTTTAGTTACACTCTAAAATGAGGAACGACTTCTTTCTTCATTACTTTCATCTGTTGTCGAAGATATCCACAACAGTATGCAGGCATGACAGGTTTTAAGGTGCTCTTATATCTCAATTCAGGATCTAATTTTTTATTCATAACTTATGTCAGCTTGCAGCTTGGGATGCAAATCTTGTGGCTCCACATAAACGCATGGGGAATGCAGCAATTCATTTAGAACACCTTTGTGATGGTACGAGCTCAAGAAATGGCTCTTATGAAATTGTACTTCAAATAATTGTTCAGTTATCATGTGGGCTAAAATATCATTCATGTAAAGTAAGGTCCGACTTCCTTTTCAACTTATCCCATCAGAAATGGGGAAGAAGTTCTGAGTTCATCTTCAATATGCATTTTGGTTGTAATCCGTCTCAGTGCTCATAAAACAAATTGACAAAGGAAGAACACTTCATAAAGGAACCAAATTAATTTCTATAGTGATACACTTCTGAATACTATCATAACCGATATAAGAGCTGACATAAGAATTAGGCTGGTATACAGATTCCGATATAAGAGCTGACATAAGAATTAGGCTGGTATACAGATTCCATTGATGTTTTAATATGTGAAAATAACAGACATGTCCTTTTGTAGGAGATTCTCATGAACTGCTGGTTGATTTGGAAGGAATGGGCGGTGGTGGGAAGATAGAGATAGAGGTAAGTTGATTTGAATCTGGAGGCATATTCAAGGTTTGAGATCACTAAGACCTTGCTTATTTGTAGGAAGCAACCCGGTGTTTGGTTGGTTCACTTTCTTTTGGTTCTTAGCAATTTATCTTCTGCAACTGGAACTTCTATCTGAATATGGGCATTCCAGCTAAGAGTTAATTTGTTTTTCAAACTTGTCGAGACAAAGTAATAAAACTTTTTCTATTTAATGGAATTTCAGACCTTCATTTTATGACGATCCATCAGATTATTTTGATGTACATTGTACTCTATAGCTGAATAGTATAATAACCTTGGCTTCAGAAAGTATCCTTTAGCATTCACTGCTTCAGTTTATGGCCCTTAGAGTAAAATGATCAATTCTAGTGTCTGATGTGTGCCTCTTCCAATTTGACCATTGTTTATCCAATTCGAGATTTCACCAACTGTCACACTAACATGATACAGATTAAGTACAAGAGTTTTGAGAAAATTGAAGAAGAAAAGAAGTGGTGGAACATCCCAATCATTACAGAATTTTTAAAGAAAAATGGTTTTGAGTCTGCTTTGAAGGCAATTCTGGGTTCCGAGACTGTGCAAGCTCGACAATTTGTACAGTATGCGTTTGGGCAGCTGAAACTACTAAATGATGCATATGATTCAAATAGCAGCAGCAAGAATTCCAATAGTCCTGTTGTGGAATCAGATGTATTATCAGAGTCGCAGAAATCATCCAACTTGGATGACTCGAGCATGCCCCCAGAATCAGAATTCTCAAATAATTTGAAAAACACCGAAGTTAGTGGTGAAAGTGACATTACCAATGAGCATAGTTCTCCAGACACTAAGATTTTCGAGAGCTCTCAATCAGATAAGCATTTCTGGAAGAATTTTGCTGATACTGTTAATCAAAATGTTGTTCAAAGACTTGGTCTGCCCGCTCCTGAGAAAATAAAGTGGGATAATCTTGACTTGTTAAATAAAATTGGGTTGCAATCACGAAAAGATGCAGATGCAGGTTATGTTGAATCTGGTCTTGCAACTCCTGATAAACAGGAAAATGTTAATGGTAGTGCATCAACTGAACAACCTGTTCTTAACAACATTCAGTCATCACTTCCGGATATCAAGAAGGTGACACAAGACTTATTGCGTCAAACTGATTCCATTTTGGGAGCGTTGGTGGTTCTAAATGCCACAGTTTCTCAATTCAACAAAGGAGCAGGCCTTTTTGGAAAGGGTAACGCTAAAGAAGATTCTTCAATTGGACCGGAAAATGACATCCTTGGATATCCCATGAATAAAGATGGAATAGTGTTGGATGAGAAGAAAGCTGAGGAGATGAAGTCTCTTTTCTCAACAGCAGAGACTGCCATGGAAGCTTGGGCACTGCTAGCTACTTCATTGGGACATCCAACTTTCATCAAATCTGAATTTGACAAATTATGCTTCCTAGACAACAAGTCAACCGACACAGAGGCAAGTTCATATATTGCTGGCTTTGAGTTCTTAGCTTCTATCAGGTTTCTTAGATCTGATTTATTTGATCCTAGGAAAGCTATTCTACTGAATTTGGATTCTGTAAGAGCTGCAGGTAGCTCTCTGGCGTGATTCAGCCAGGAAACGGTTAGTTGTTGCTTTCAGGGGAACGGAACAAGTAGGTTCTGTTGTTGAACTCATCTGTAAAACTTGTTGATTTTGATTACTCGGGGATAACTGGTTGTTCTTTGATCCAGACAAAATGGAAGGATCTTGTGACGGACTTGATGCTAGTTCCTGCAGGGTAACATCACAGATCTGGTTTTAGTTTTTTTCTCTACCTTGTCCTTTTGGTTTCTCTTTACTTCTATGTTGTTTTTCCTATTACAGTAAACAAATATCCAAACAGAATTTGAAACGACAAGAAATATCCAAACACTTGTTAATTTTGAATATGAACTGTATGTCCTCGCATCTTCATTATTCGGATGTTGGCTAGAAACTTTAGATGGTTAAGCAACCGTCTATTTTATTTTCGTATCCTGAGTTGTCTCCTATTCTGCAGGTTGAATCCTGAAAGGATAGGCGGGGACTTCAAGGAAGAAGTTCAGGTGGCACTGGACTTTTTACTTTTCTATCTTCAAGTGCCTGATTTATGAATGTACTCTACTTATATCTATAATCCTTCTCATTATCAGAACCAGAGGTTATTTTTGTAGGTTCACAGTGGTTTCCTAAGTGCATATGACTCGGTTAGGATTAGGCTTATCTCGCTTATCAAAAAAGCAATTGACTATCGGTAAGTGGCCTGTCGAACAAAATTGTACTACACTTCGTTTTCCTTGATTACCTCTGGAAGGTGAAGGAGCGATAAGATAGTGTAGCTCATCTTTGAATTAGATGTATATTGATTTGATAATTTGATTATCTCAAGCCGTTGACAATGGCCTTAAGTATCAGCTTTTTATTTTCGCTTCTTTTCATTATTCCTCCTCTCCATTGACTTTTTTCGTACTCTGAAGTAAGAATTTTGGAAAATATCTCTACAAGTCTTTACTAGGTGGACTCGTGTCATGTGCTTATCTTACTCTAAACTTGTAATGTGATTTTGCTTTATTGAGATGTCTAGACCTGCGTTAATATTTTCTTTCTTTTCACGTGGGTTTTGTTGCTGCTGCAGTACGTCTTATCCTTTGCCTTGTCAGTGCTTTCTGCTTTCTTCTCGGTCTATGATGTACTTAACTCACCACTATTTATTGATGTCGCATCACCTAGTGATTACAATTTTGATGTATTCCAGGGATGATGATCTTGACCTGCCAAACAAATGGCATGTTTACGTGACTGGCCATAGTCTTGGTGGTGCATTGGCTACTCTTCTCGCTCTTGAACTATCATCAAGTCAACTAGCTAAGTAAGCTCCTTTTTCTGCTTACATCTGTAGCTTGCTTCCCATCCTTTCTACATTATTTAGCAACATCTCGTCAATGACCACAGCAACTTAGGTTTTCTGCTGTCTATTTACCATGTTTGTAGCGTTCTTTGAGAATTCGATTATACTGTGTTGACCACAGAGCCAGGAGGCTTTTTGAGAAGTTCAATGATCCAATTTCACCAACTTTTCTTTCTCAGGCACACGTTTTGTTCTTTACAAACGCTATTGTTTTGGTATTACGTTATGATATATTATTCATTCATGGAGACATGCATAAAGTTCCTCAAAAATTGGATCTTCTTTTAAGAGGAGAAGTCTTATCATTGTTGGTAGAACCACATCACTGATGTAGTTTTGAAACTAGTTACTAAAATGCTCCTTACAGTGGACCTTTATTCCAGTCTTATATCTGTTCGGATCAGTATTTCCATAACTCCACGGATCATAAGCTATCTCAATGATTCTTCGCTGCTGCTCTAAGGGGCAGTAATAGGTAGGGATGACGGTATTTGAATGCACGACATTTTGTACCCAAAACTAATGCACTACCAAGCTGCAGCGCACGTCCTTTCAATTGTTCCATGTCGCCACTTTGAAATCTTTTCGTGATGGTTTCATTTTTCTAACCAAATTGAACTTGTGATGACCCTAAGAAAATCCTAATCGCTAAGTTGCTTGCTGATTCTTCCATAATTATAGAGCATATTAGATCCAAATTGTTGTGCGACCCTTGTACTCGAAGTACTTGTGGAGAAAAACCAAGGCCTCTGTCTCTAGAGTTTTGAATCTGTCATCTCATGTTATTAACTATGGGGTCGTTTGGTAGCTAGTTAGAATTATGTAGGTATTAGTTATGCGGGTATTAGCTTTCCGATCTTCTATCCTGCATAAGAGAATACACCAATTTCCTCATGACTTGTACTTGTGTTAGTTGTGCGGGTTTCTAAATTGCAAACGTTGTATAAACTTTTACATGAATAACTTATTCTCTAACTAGCTACCAAACGTTGATCACTTGTATAGAAATTAATAAATGGATAAATTGCTTCTTTTCTAGCTACAAAACAACCCCTAAGTATCATGCTAGCTCTATATATGTGACTGTCTTATGTTTCTCGTTGGTTGTGTTAGGCGTGGAGCTATACGTGTGACCATGTACAACTTTGGATCTCCAAGAGTTGGAAACAAAAAGTTTGCTGAAGTTTATAATGAGGTATAATTTACTCTCTGCAGATGTGAAGTGCTTATGTTGAGACCAAGTATATTCTATATTGCCATTGTGATCTCGCCATTCGTTTATGGTCTAATAATTTAATCTATACCATTGTTTGCCGATAGTTCATGAGAATATCTTGCATGTTCTTCTAACGTTACATGGCGAACTGCTGTAACTATATTGTTGTAACTCTTTAAGGAAAGTGACCTTACAAAATCAGTCTCGCATGCTTTGGAATTATACCAAGAGGTTTAATTTTGTTAAATTCCGAGTAAATCAATATAACCCAGTTGCTTTTTTATGTTATAGAAAGTTAAAGACAGCTGGAGGGTTGTAAATCACAGAGATATAATACCAACAGTTCCTCGATTGATGGGCTACTGCCATGTTGCTCAACCTGTTTATTTGGCAGCTGGAGATCTGAAAAATACAAGGGTGAGTAGATTTCATTTTCAAACGTTTTAATCTCTCTCTTTTTACACTATAAAACATCAGACTTCGTTGAGCTTCAACCTCAGTTGGATTGGCAGAATGTTGGCACTCGTAAGGAAGTTATTGTTTTTCCTTTAGAGCTTAAAGTGGGAAAGTGTGTCAGATGGTTAGCTTAATCCTGATGAAAATAGTGGAAGGTTCAAAACAATTGACCTTTGTTATCTGTTCTATAGCACTATTTACTCAATTGGTTGAGGTAACTTTTGAGACGTCTTCATAGTTAAGGTAGAAAAAATCGGTGAAAGGAGCTTGTTGTTTATCGTGGATTCTGTCAAAACGTCAAGCTCCTTTCACCCATCGAAAAAGTCTTATATCTTTGAAAATATGATCATATTTGACATCGTTCCTTTTATCAGTGAAAGGAGCTTGTTGTTTAACGTCTTATGTCTCGGAACAATACATTTCAGGAGAATGTGGAACTCTTGGAAGATGGTTACCAAGGTGATGTTATCGGAGAGGCCACACCTGATGTTATTGTTAGTGAATTTGTATGTTTCTCCACCTTTTTCTTCATATCTTTATTCTCTTCTTTTTGGTAATATGTTTTATTAAGATATTATCTTGAGCCGGGGGTCTATCGGAAATAGCCTCTCTACTTCTTTGGAGGTAGAGGTATGGACTGCGTACATTGTACCCTCCCCAGACCCCACTTTTGTGGGAATATACTGGGTTTGTTGTTGTTGTTGTTGTTGTTTTATTAAGATATTGAACGGTTGATTTTTGAAATCGTACTGCTTACTTGCCATCATTTTTAACATTCTAATTTTGCGAGCTCCTTTGGTAGGTATGTCTTTGTATACATTGCTCTTTCGAATTTTGTGATTCCCTCGAATGTCATGTTAAATTCTGGATTTTGACTTAATACAATGAATATAGAGGGATATTGTTGGAAAAGCTTATTGTTCAGAATTGCATATAAAGCTATTCTCCTGTTATGTTAGTTTGTTATTATTGATAGATCGATTTAGAAAGACAAGTAAATGAGGGAGGGTGTCCTTGCGGTATAAGCTTATCAATTCAATCCATTAGGTTGAAGTTTCAAGTCATTGTGTAGTTATGTTGCTTAGGCTCTTCAAAAATATTGTCGAGTGTATGTCAGATCCTTCAAAAGCTATCCATTTTTGGAGGATCCGACACGGCTGCAACCTCATTGGCCATATGCTACTAGCATGTTGCGATACTTTCCGCCTGAGACAAAGTAGTTAATTCTGCAACGAAAATTATTTCCTCTTTTTTTAAATGTAAAGAACTCTTGAGAAGCGTGCGATTCACTTATCGTAACATTTTTTGTGCAGATGAAAGGTGAAAAAGAACTTATCGAGAAAATATTGAACACAGAGATTAACATATTTCTAGCAATCAGAGATGGCAGTGCACTTATGCAGCACATGGAGGATTTCTATTACATCACTCTATTAGAGGTACTTGCATTTTCCATTTACGCCTTACCATGCTGAGCTACGTTGTTCAGACACTTCAAAAATGTCAGACAGGTGCGTGTCAGATCCTCTCCATAAACAGCGCACTTTTTGAGGATCCGACACGGGTGCTGCAACATTTTTAGAGAATTCGAGCAACCATAAAGTTTGAGAAGCAATATATATGTATTTACTTTTATGCTTTATAATTATTTTTTTTTCCAGAATGTGAGATCAAATTATCGAACTGTGGCAAGGCCACAAATGACAGAAGGATGAACATATCAATTGGATAAAATGGAAATTATCGAAATTCACCAGTGTTGATATTCCAATTTCCAAAGGTCAGGGTAAAGGTTGTAAATAACAATAAAACCAAAAAAGAAAATGGCTATATTTGTTGTATATACATGTATGATTTGTATTCATGCAAGTGTATATTGCCCTGGACACTATACATGTATTTTTATTGATTATTATAGAATAGAAAATGATAATGATAGAACAATGAGACATGTATCACAATTTGTTTTACAATGTGTAATGCTTGTTTTGGACTTTTCGTTTATAGTTTTAGTATTCTTAGAAGACATAATAGTCTTTATAGATTATTTAAAAAGACTTGAAAATGGCATTTGCAGCTTTTCTAACATGACTATAGTCTATAAATGGAGATAATGGTTTTTCTTTAATATCTATAAGTTACTGGGTTTTTTTTCAGGAAACAACATCCTCTACTTTATCTGATATAGTGGTATGGTTGCGTACATATTACCCTCTCCAGATCCCATTACGTGGGAATACATTGAGTATGTTGTTGTAAGTTACTGATTTTCTTGATGTTGGTACAATTTAATCAAAGAAAAAAGCACTCCTAAAATTCCTTCATAAATAAAAAGAGGTCAAAAGAGGAATATACCTTTTCAAGAAGATGTCAAATTGTTCTTATGTAAATAAAATAGAAAAGTACCCTAAAGCATCAAAGTGTTTCTAATTTAGTTGTACCAATAATTTGTACAAATTGAGTTCTAAATGAAAGTTACATCTTAAATTTGCTCTAATAATAACTACTTGTACTAAAATAATAGCCTTGTACTAAAAGATTGACAAGAAGTACACTTCACAAACAACCAAAAATGGCGTTAAAGAAACATACAATCTAGAGGAACATCACTAATTCTATATTTTACTAAACATTAGTATCATTACCATCGGGGTTGTGCTGGCATGGATGAAATCTCGAATTCGAACTTTTGAGTATAGAAATGTACTGTAAAGAGCCTTCACGCAACGTTAATCCAAATTAACTGGAGTTTCAGTACTGATATTGGACACCAGGTGAAAGAAAAAAAAAAAAAAAACTAGTACTAGCATTTTTCTTAATTGACAACCTTTTACATATGCAAACTTTTTGATAGATTCTTAGAAAAGTTTGTTGCCTTCATATTGTAGCTCATTATTTTCAAACTTTGTCTCAAAATGTCTATCTCCCTTTCCCTCTTGAGTTCTTCTTGTTCCTTTGAAGCTATTTCCTCTTTTAGAAGTGCAATCTTTTCCTCTTTATCTTGCAACTCCCTATGTAGCTCCTCTAATAACTTCACTTGTTCAATTTCCCAGTAAAGTCCTCCTAGTAAAACAAATCAAACACATTAGTATTTTTTTACTTTCTTAAACTCAGCGCCGAGTCAAAATCAAACAAAAAAATTAAACTGGAGGGGTACATACCTTGATTTGTCCTATGAATAAGATCATCAAGCTCAATCTTGATGGCAAAATAAAGTTGTTTCCACTTGTCAATAGCCTCATCTCTTCTAACTTCCTCATGCCTAATTTGCTCAAACAAATAACTTGTTGCTAATTGATGCCACTCTTTATCTTCTTTTACATTACACTTTTTTTCTTCTTCTTCTTCTTCTTCTTTTGCTTCCAACTTCCTTCTCAGCTTCTTCACTTCCTCTCTTAGTTTCTTCCTTTCCTTCTTCCATTCTGCTTCTTTCAATGCAAATATAATCATCTCTTGTGCATTAACTTGACTTTCATGTTCCCTCATGCACATTATTTCATTCACCTCAGCTTTAAGATATCTTACATTATACTTCAAACCTTCAACCACTTTGGCTTTTGGGTATCTTTTCTCCTTTGTTTGAAAACTTCCCATTTTTTGTAAGTCCCTAAAGTTTCCTACTTTTAGTAGTACACTAGTCCTATGTGTATATATAGAAAATGTGAGTTGGACATTTGGGGGTTGGGGGGGTGGGGGGGGTATAAGAGGGTGTGATTCAATCCATGTGTTGTTAGTATATGTATATGAAGAATAAAATAGTCAAAAATAACTAATCTTAGGTAATTAAGGAGACTTCTTTTCTTTCTTTCTTTTTTTCAAAATTAGGTGGAGGCTTCTATAGTCTAAAGATCTAAGCCTAATAGTTGGGATAAAATTGAACATGCCACAAACAAAAAAAGCCTGATATTTAAGTAGAGACCGAATTTTGAATCGTGTGTTATTGACTCTCAGCTTAATAGTTGGGATAAGGCTAGAACATGTCACAAACAAAAGCCTAGTATTTAAATGGAAAAGGATAGACAGACGAGCCCATTATTCACCGAAGCTTGATATTTAAGTGGAGAAGGATAGACAGACGAGCCCATTATTCACCGAATTTCGAATCGTGCGTCACTGACTCTCAGAGATTTTAAATCATCAAAAAGAAAAAAAAGAATTTGGTAGTTAGGTACAAGCAAAAGAACACCTAATACAATACATACATTAAAAGGTGTGGAAGGAAATAATAAAATGCATTAAAGGGTATAATGGATCAATAAGAATGGAGTATGGGATAACATGATTTTTTTTTTTTTGGAAAAAGAGGCTCCAACCATGTAATATGAAGTGATGGCACTAAATGATGCAAAAGAATTTTGTACTGATTTTTTGTTTTGTGGCTCTTGGCATCAATTTCAATTATTAATGGTAAAAGATGCCTTATGTGAAAAAGAAAAAAATTGAGAAGTCATATATCAAGATATTGACATGAATGAATGACATTAGTGTCCATATTCCAAAAATCACATGTACATCATTTTGGAGCCTGTGACAAGGTGGGGGAGGTTTCTTTTTAAAAATTTGTCATTCTTAGTATTTTCATTGGACCTTGGTTCACTTTGTATTTTTCAAATCTGTTTTAAAATATATTTTTTTGAGCCGAGAGTCAATCGGAAATAAACTTTCTATCACTTTAGTGCGAACAAGAAGGAGTGGAGTTGTTGGATGTTCCTCAGTCCTGGTATAGCTTAACAATCAAAAAGCTTTGAGTCGTACTTCAGTTCTTTCGAGTTAGCCACGGAATAATAACCTCTTATGCCCCACACTATTGTGACAGGAGGGGGCTTGCCCATCAGTCTGAAAGTAGACCTTATAGATAAAATTTATGTATATTCTACTTTCTTTGAAAATCACACTAAATATGTTATTGTTGTTTCCGTTGTGGAGGTGGGGTGGGGGTTTGGAGTAGCATGGGGGAAAGACTATTGTATTATACATAAATTTTTGTACATATTTTGCCAGCTATTAAGGGACCTACAATTTCTGCTGAAAACATGGGATACATAATTGACAAAGAATCTTTGTTTTTGTATATTATGCCTTTGTATTCCACCTGAAAATTCTGAACTGAAAAGACAAAAGGTTTGACCACCAGAAATTGGCGGAGGGTTTGAAAGTGCACACATGAACTAGCCGAAGGGGTTCTAACATATATAATATATACATAAAAAATAATTTTAATCGTATATAAATAATATAATTTTTCACCGAAGGTGGTTCGGATGAACTTCCTGGATATATGTTAGATTCGGCACTGCTAGCAGATGGAGCATGGGTTAAACTAGTATTTTTGACACGAAACATAAACAATAAAGTCTGAGGGGTGAGGTAGAGAGGATATTTATGATGGACATCCGATCCAAGATAAAAATTGTCTAAACTAGAACAAAAAATAATAGGTAGTTAAAAAAACCCAGATAGTAATAGAAACAAGACTATTCAAACGATCTACCCAAGACAACAAACATCAACATATTGCAAACGTAACACTACAACTACTGATACATATATATGTATATATAAAAGAAAATCATTAAAATTTCACTAAATATTGAATTATGATCCCTTAGTTTCAAAAGTACTTTTATAAATGTGTTTATATACCATTAAACTATGTTAGCATTTACTACTATTTTTTTTTTATAAAAAATCAGACTAATTACTTAAACTATGAGATATACTATTGATCTTGGAATATTTTATTTATTAAATAGACAATTCTTCAAACATTTAGGTATTTCTAGGTATGGAAAAAATGTGCCTCGATCAAGATTGATGCTTACCAAAATCAGAAGACTTTTGTTTGTCAAGTCAACAAATCCTGTTCTAGTTGTTTATATGAGAAAAAATAAGATGACAAAAAAATAAATAAAGAGTCTTTTAATTTAGTTGAAATGTGAAAAAGATAGGCACCTAAATTTGAAAAGTATGTGAGAAATACTCGGGTCGATGGTAGAAATTTAATAATTTTAAGAAAGTGCACTTATTCAATTGACTACAAGTTTTGCCTTTTGCAAAATTTAAAACTTAGGTATGTTGTCGATCAGGTAGAAGTTTTAACTTTTGCATAGATGTTCAAGATTATTTTAAAATAGTGAATATGTTTAATTAATTTCAAGATTGAACATTTTGAAGAATACGAGCAATTTCTTGCAAATTTTTGAGGGCTTAGCAAAGTGAACCATAGTCAGAAGCCCAAAGGTTGAGTGATGTGAAATTTTTCCAACAAGTCCAGCTTTGTAGCCCAAACTCCAAAGGTTCTTCTAGTTCTACTAGGAAAATTCATAGATGATATATTTTAAATAAATAACGTAATTATTTAGACGGTATTTTATATCTATGGAAAGAAAAGTCACAAAAAGCAATTTAAGGATGAGAAATTAAATTTAACTCAAAATTATCTATGTCAAATATAATATCAGGAATTGAGATATTCAGTTGAAACATAATATAATTCGAGTATCTAAATAAAAAAAATTCCACCAAGTTTAAAAGGTTGACTATGTAACAGGGGCGGAGCTATACTTGGCCGAGGAGTTCATCCAATCCCCTTCGACAAAATATTTTACTATTTATACATAGTTAAAATTATTTTTAATTTATATACAGTAGAGGTTGAACTCCCTTCCACTAGTCCGTACGTTTACCTCTGAACCTCCGAAAATTTTCACTCCGCCGCTGCTATGTAATACTTAAATCATTAATTATGGTTAACTGATAGTTAAACACATGTCATGTATCAAGCTGATGAGATTTTATTGTACTTATTGCTCCTCATATTTTTCACTTTTGACCAAGTTGAAAAGACAGTTTTAACCTCCTTCCCGTATCTTAGTTATGAGAAAACTCCTTTCCATATCTTCTGGAACATTCTTCTCTATCTGCCTTAACAGAAGAACCAGTAAAACTTCAAAGAATTTCAAGATTTTCAATTTGTTTTTATTTTTTATTTTTATTTTCTTTGTTGTTGTTATTAAATTACTTGAAGACTGATTCTTGGATTTGTGTATTTGAGGTAACATTTTTTTGGACTTGAATATGTTGTTAAATTTCATTTTCTTTAAACCCCTTTGAATGTGTATGCTTCTATATTATCTAGAGAAATTATGAGCTAATTTTCATAATGTTATGCATTGTTATGGTATGTAACTGGTAAGGTTGTTGTCCTGTGGCCAGGAGGTCACGGGGCTGTGAAAACAGCCCCTTGCGGGAATGTAATGTGAGGCTGCGTAAAGTAGACCCTTGTGGTCCGGCTCTTCCCCATAGCGGGAGCTTTAGTGCATTGGGTTGCCCCTTTATGTATTGTTATGGTATGTTGTTTTCTTGAATTTTAATTCCCATGTATTGTATTGAGTTTTTGATTGTTTTCTTGTTCCATTTTGGTTTAGGTAGTTTATGTAATCTTTATTTTCATGTAAAAATTGAATCTTTTTTTCTCTTTGTTTGTGATAGGCTAAAAATGGTTACTTGAAAAAAGAAAAAAAGAATAAAGTTCTAATCTTTTTCACATTTGGCTATTCCATTGAAGACTGTATTTTCTGTAACATTTTTCTTTAATAGTAAGTGTAGTATTGAAAGGAAAACCTTGGCGTAACCGGTAAAGTTGCCTCCATATGACCAGGAGGTCACTGGTTCGAGCTGTGGAAAGAGTAGTTTAAGTATTGGAAGATGAACTTTGGCGTAATCGGCAATGTTGCCTCCATATGACCAGGAGGTCATGGGTTCGAGTTGTGGAAATAGCCTCTTGTAGAAATGTAGGGTATGACTACGTAAAATAGGCCCTTGTGGTCCGGTCCTTTTCCGGACCATGTGCATAGCGGGAGTTTAGTGCACCGGGATGCCCTTTAGTGTGTGTAGTGTTGAGTTGATTAAGGGTGAATGGATAATTAATTTGAAGCTCCCTTTCCCATCTTAGAAGAATTTTAGTTCATGGACCATGAACTGAAAAAGACGTAGAATTCACCGCAAAGAAAGTTAATTTATAAAGGGGCTAGGCCTCACCTATGAATTCTTTTGTCAGATTTTTTAGTTCTTGAATCTTAAGTGGTTTTCAGGATTTTGTTAGATAACCGGAACGAATGAAATACACAGGGAAAGATAACTTAGCAGCTTAAAGTTTGTGAGGACCCTCTTTGAGCTATTGGTCCTTTTTGGAATTTTTACCGGTCTTGACTGCTCGTTGCAGTCGGCCTCTTTTCCCTCTTATCTAATGGAATCATAAGGTGTAGTTTTCGCTGAGCTGAGATTCAACAAGTCCTGCATAATCTCTGTGTAGTGCCAGAAAGAAAATGAGTAGGTATGCGAGTTTTATCACCCTTTCACCGCTAAAGTTAACAGCAGCTGAAGATGAAGTATTGAACTGCATCCGGATTTCATGTTAAACATCTCGGTTTTATAGCTGCTTGAGTGGGGTTTCTCTTGAAACTGAAAATTTGGAAGCTTATACAAACTGTATTCCAGAGTGGTAAAAGATAATAGGAAATATATTCAAAATCTCGTGATATTGAAGTGATCTCGTCCTAACAAGTCATCTAGTGCCGACATACTCATCAGTTAGGTTCTTGCACTACATTCAGTGAACTAGCTTTAATTGCAACACAACTGTCTTGATGATTTTAAGATCTTAATTGCAACACAACTGTCTTAAATAGTTGACTTTCATGTTTCGTTGGTGCTTTGTTCATATGACAAGATTTAATATAGTTGTTTGAGTATGTGAAAGTTTCAAAATGTGGTTTTCATAACTTGATTTGAATACTAAATCTATGAACTCGGATACTTTGTTTGCGAAACATTTTATTTGACTATTTTTCTTTGTTAGACTCGAGCTCCTTTTGGATGATTATACAGAATATTGATGTCAACTGTCTTTTTTCAGTGGGTGAAATGGCATCAGCATCAGCAACTACTCTCTCCGTTGGCTCAGCTGCATCATTTGGCTCCATAGTGAGCCCAAAATTACAATCAAAGGCCTTCGTTGCGAAATGTAATGCCAGGAACTACCTTAGGAATTTCAGTGGCCTCAAGGCAGAGGCATTTGTACAATGTGAATCGGAGTCATCGTTTCTGGGAAGGGAAAGTGTTGCAGCTCTTCGACAATCCATTACTCCTAAGTCCCAAAAGGATAAGCAGAGATCATGGAACCATGTTCAGCCCCAAGCATCTTATAAAGTGGCTGTTCTTGGAGCTTCTGGCGGCATAGGCCAGCCTCTAGCTCTTCTGATTAAGATGTCACCACTAGTTTCATCGTTGCACCTCTACGATATTGCAAATGTCAAAGGTGTTTCAGCAGACCTCAGCCATTGCAACACGCCCGCTCAGGTTTTTGACTTTACGGGAGCTTCTGAATTGGCCAATTCTTTGAAAGGTGTGGATGTAGTCGTCATACCAGCCGGCGTTCCCAGAAAGCCTGGTATGACACGGGACGATTTGTTCAACGTTAATGCTAATATTGTGAAAGGCTTGGTTGAGGCTGTTGCTGACAATTGTCCAGACGCCTTCATCCACATTATCACCAATCCAATCAACTCCACGGTGCCAATTGCTGCCGAGGTCCTGAAGCAAAAGGGTGTTTATGATCCTAAGAAACTCTTCGGTCTTACCACCCTCGACGTTGTCAGGGCAAACACATTCGTCGCTCGGGAGAAAAACCTGAGACTCATAGACGTTGACGTCCCTGTGATTGGTGGGCACGCGGGGATAACAATTCTGCCCTTGCTATCAAAGACAAGACCATCAATTGCTTTCACTGACGAAGAAGTGCAGGAACTAACCGCGAGGATCCAAAACGCTGGCACAGAGGTTGTCGAGGCAAAGGCAGGAGCCGGATCTGCAACACTGTCAATGGCATATGCATCAGCTAGATTTGTCGAGTCCTCACTACGCGCCCTCGATGGTGATGCTGATGTATACGAGTGTTCTTACGTGCAATCTGACTTGACGGAACTTCCATTCTTTGCATCAAGAGTTAAACTAGGAAGGAAAGGCATCGAGGCGTTGATTTCATCTGATCTCAATGGATTAACTGAGTATGAACAAAAGTCTTTGGAAGCTTTAAAGCCAGAGCTGAAAGCTAGCATTGAGAGGGGGATAGCTTATGCTCAAAAACAAGCAGTGACTTCTTAAAATCATGTTATGTTACATAGCCTAAAGCTATGAGAAATGGTTTTAGATAATTTTTAGGAAAGATTCTCAGCATGACAATTTTGTATGGTTCAATTTACTAGGGCCCTCATTTTTTTAAAAAAATTGGTCTAAACATCTCTGCAGGGTAAGAAATGCATACAATAGAGTCTTGTGATCCGATCGGTCTTTTCTTGCGCATATGAACCATCACCACCCACAACAATATACCCAGCGTATTCCCACATAGTGGGGTCTGGGGAGAGTAGAGTGTATGCATACCATTACCTCCGAAGAAGTAGAGAGACTGTTTCCGATAGACTCCCGGTTTTAGTGGCGGAGCTAGGATATTCTCGAAGGGGGTTCATAAGTGAACATACGAACTAATTGAAGGGGGTTCAACATCTAATATATATACATAAAAAATAATTTTAACCAAGAATATATAGCATAATTTTTCGTCCAAGCGGGTTCGGACGAATCCCCTCGGCAAAGGGTAGATTCGCCCCTGTCCGGCTTAGGATCGATAACAGTATAGCAAATCACAAAACATAAATGCATATAGACGAGTACAGTATACGAATATGAACCATTACGTCTTTACCCCTACCTTGTGAAGGTAGATGATGTTTTTAATAGACATCGACTAAAGTGAAACATGTCATAAGGTACGTAAAGGAAATAGAATAGTGAAAAAGCTATACTTGTGTAGGTAAATAAGTTGTTTCTGATAGACCATTCACTAAAGTAAATGTCCAATTAGGTGTGAAAAAGAAATACAATAGTGAATATCGAAGAAAAGATCAATAAGAACCATACAATAATTGAAGCAAGAAAGGTATTGGGCAGTAATAAAATTGAATAATAAGACGGTATAAGAGTGACATTATTAATGATGTTTAATAAGAGAAATTATACAACTCTCTTACGAACAATTTACTTATCTTCTATTATAATCCTTGACTTTTATATTTTTTTGCCTAGAGTCATATCCTCGATAAATTGCAGATATGTTACGTCAGGTCTAATCAACTAAAATCAATCAGAATGGTGGGCCCACCTAAATCAGGCCAATTGCCGGCCGTTAGATCTTGAAAGGTAGGGCCCACTAGGGCAGTTGTCAACCGTTAGATCTTGGAAGGTAGGGCCCACTATATTCCCTTTGTAACATAGAGGAGCTTCAACCGTCACCCGTTTCGGCGGGAAAGAAAAAGATCGTTATGACCTTGTGGCCTATGATCCAAAAATACTCTTACTTTTGTAATCAAATTACAGAAATGACATTTTTATCTATTTATTCCTTCAACATAGTTTATTATTTCAAATACTTTTTGGTAATTCACTTTCGATTGATTGGGTTTAAAAAAAGGTAGTACTAAACAATAAACATGCTTGATTGTTTTATTCAATTTTGCCTAAATTCATTTTTGCCTCTTCAATATAGTGAAAAAAAAAATTTCATCACTTCTTTTACTGTAAATATTCTCTCGTTGCTATCTTATTCATCTTCCGTTTATTTACAATTCACAATAATAATATTTATTTTACCATTTTTAATTGCATTGATATGATCCCTTGAACCTCGAGAAGCCGAAATCTTTCAAAAACATTCACTCTATCTCCATGACATAAAAGTAAGACATGTATACACTCTATATTACCTATTGATTAATTTTTCTTTTGAATTTTGAGCTAATGAAAATAATTTTGTTCCAAGTTTTTATACATAATTAATCAAAATACTTTCTACTTAGATAATATTATTGTATAAATTTAATAATATTTTCCATTTGTATCGTCTAAATATATTTATACGATTACAAATGCCTTAAATGTTCACAAAAAATCCATTCGGAAATTCATATTACTGGATTTATACAATTACAAATGCCTCGAAACAAAATGCCAAATTAAATCTATTGTATTTACTGTTGCTCAAAATAAAAACCCACATCTTATTTAAATAAAATTCTCATAATATTTGATCAACTCAAAAATGCTCAAATAATATAGCTTAACTCAGTCTCAAATAAAATCTTCAGAATATTTCATCAGCTCAAATATGATTCTTTTGATAAAAATATACTTAAACCATCTGTTCAAGCATCAATTGTTGTTCAAAAGTACTTTTTAAAATTTTTGGCCAAACATAAATTACTTCTTACTAAAATTACTTTTTCAAAAAAAAACCCTTTTTAAAATAAGCTGATTTTATAAGTTTGACCAAACAAGCTAAGTGAAAATAATATTAAAAAAAAATAAAATTGTGGCAGGTATTCTCAAAAGTTAGTCGAGGTATCCTCGAACTGAGCTGAACATCATAATTATCAAAAGAAAAATAAGGATAACCACAAAGGTAAGAATTCCAATACAAGCCAAGTAATAATACAATATTGCTAAAGATCGATTAATCAGAAATTTTGAGTTCAACTCGAGTGTGTGCCATTGTTATTGTTAGGAAGCTACCCCTGAATTTGGTCGATTTCCAATGCAGTAAGTACTAAGGGCGGAGCCAAGTAGGAAAATCATATTTTATATACATAGATGTCGAATCTCTTTTTAGTTTTTTCGTGCATTTTACTTCTTTATGTTTTGAACCCTCGGTGTACTAAGGACAATTATGTAAATACAGCAAAAAATAAAGGGTATTATGGGAACTAAAAAATTCATTTCTCTCTCTCTCCCCCCTTAGACACATTCGTGTTGTGGATTCTCCCTGCATTTTGACGTGAACAGAAGTAACCAACCTTAGAAACCTCAAAAAACAACCTTAAACAAAACAAAACAAAACATTATACAAACAATCATTGTCATTGTGAAAGAGACAAAAACAAGAACAAGCATTTTACCAAGAAAAGGAAAGGAAAAGGGATTTGCCAAAGGGGGTTGTTTTCTTTTCCTTTTCATTCATAGAAAATATATAGATTGAGAAGAAAAGAAAACAAAAATATATAGTGATTTATTTCATAATTTTATATATACCCCTTGTTATATAAATAAAATTTTCTTTTCTAAACCCTTTCCTATAACATTTTCTTGAATTTTTGTTATACCATTGTGGAGAAGACCAAAGGTTACACCTTTAAAGGAATTTTGGGTGTAGTTTACATAATGAGGTGCATTATGGGTGTTTTTGAGGAAAAAAGATTGATGGTTTTTGTGGGGTTGTGGATTTGAAGGGAAAAGTTGGAGTCTTGATTGGTCTCCATTGAGTTTGTTGAGAAATGGTATGCCATTCTTGTTTTTTTGGTTATTTGAAGAATTTGTTTAGTTTGCATGTTGGGTTTTGCTTAAAGTTTTGAGCTTGTGTTCAAATAGTATAGTTGTGGTTATTTTGACTTTGTTTTGGATTTTTGTATGAGTGTTTTTTGTTATTGGAGGAGCATAGAAAGGTGATGAATTTGTTTTAGCTGAACTAAATTTTTTCTTGCCGTGGAAACAACCTCTTGCAGAAATGCAGTGTAAGGCTACGTATAATAGACCATAGTGGTCCAACCCTTTCCTGGACCCCGCACATAGTGGGAGGTTAGTGCACCAGGCTTCCCTTTGAAACTATGTTGTTTCTTTATAACAAACTGGTGAGATATATTTAAATGCATACATGTGTTCTTAACTCAAAGGTAACGGTGAGGTCTGTGTACAATTACCTTCCCCAGACCCCACTTTGGGTGATGTGTTTTAATAACTTGAGTTTTTAGACGAGATGAGTACATACAAGAAGAATTTCCATGTGTTTGGCTCCTAAACAGCTTAAGCTTATTCGTTTGGAAACGATAACCACATGGGTTTGTAGCTATTATTTAGTTTCATGCATTTTCATGGGAAGGAAATTGAACATACTTTTCAGTAAGTTAATGTTTTTGATAAGAGAGTGGCAGTTAAATAGCTCTCCCCATGAAGGTGTAAAATATTTCTGTAACCTGGCCTTATCCATCTTGTTGATCGTCTAATGAGTACATAAGCAACCGAACTTTCATCAGTCAGAGAAGATTTTTTTTTTATTCACTTTTTACTGTCAACCGTTGCATATTGCACTGCCAAGTTAGAGGTTTTTGAAAGGTAAGAAGCAGCTTTCCCTGAAGTTCCTATTTGGAAACAGAATCCCCCTATCAAGATGAAAATTATCATGGCTAGCGTTAGTCTTTGCTAATTTTTTTTTCTCTTTGCTTAATAATAAACTCTGTATTAGGAAATGGACTGTTTGATAAAGAAATGGACATAGGGATAACTCAACCCTTAAAAGCTAGCTCAAGTAGAAGAGTTGTCCAAGACCATTATAAGAACCCATGTTCCCGTCTCACATAAGATGTGGGACTCTAACATCTCCCCACTCTCTCGACCTGGACATCTGGAGCATGGATAATATAAGATGGGGGACCCAACATCTGAAACAATGGGTTGGGAGGTGACTCTAATACAATGATAAAGAAATGGACCTTGGCCCTAACTCAATCCCAAAAACTAGCTCAAGAGGGAGGGATTGCCTAAGACCGTATAAGGAATCAATGTTCTCATCCCACAAACAATGTGGGACTTCAACACCATTGGACACTCCTTAGTGTCTATAGTGTTTCAGCTTTTAAATCATCAGCATATGTTACTGAGAGTCAAATTGGCATGTTCAAGAGTAAAATATATAGCCGAATTTAGATTCCATGTGTAGTATATATCTGTCGTCTCGTATTCTTCTTTACCTTTTTGATTCCATGTCATGTTCTTGAGTTCTTTTTTCTTATAAATTCTTTTCTATGGTATATACAACAAACTTTCAAGTGCATCATTTTTTTAAAGGCACAAATGATTGAATGATTTTGGTGCTGTGACTGAGACTTTCGCTATTCCAATGTTGTGCAGAGTGTTTCTTCCAGTGTTGTGGTTGGATCTCATGTATGGGTTGAGGATCCTGAGGTAGCTTGGTTAGATGGGCAAGTGGTTAAGATCAATGATGCAGAGATCACAGTTGACTGCACGTCAGGGAAGACAGTAAGTTTTGCTTTAGCATAGACCTTTGACAGGGTTACTATTATTTATGATTTAAGGTTACTTTTTTTCTTATAAACCTGTAAACTTCAGTATTCTGTTTCTTCTGTAATATGTTTGATCCGCATTCTTGGTGCCTGCTGCAAATGCTTAAATGATGATGTAGTTATGTCTTGTTGGTTCTTGTGTACATTCTTCTTATGATTGACATAAACTCATTTTTTGTGCATAATAGCAGCTAACTCGCTAGATAATTATGAAAGTCGGTTAACTAGAAATTCTCTAACTTGTTAGTATTGCCCTTTCTGATATGGTCCTAGCATAATTGTGTATATAATTTGTTGAATCTTCATATTCAATTTTATCTTCCCCTTTCCTTGTCTTGGGGGAATAAATAGTGTCATGGGATTTGAAGCTAGAGGACATAAACTATTGATTGCAGTCAATTTTGATCTCAGAAGAAAAAACTCTGGCCACAGCAAGCAGTATTATTGACAAGATTAGATATGGTTATACTGAGTAAAGGTCTGTTTTTTATGTCGTCGGTATAACTACCGTGGTCTCTTAGTCAATTATGGCTTTTTGGAAAACTTAGAAATTCCCCTTTATGAATTAAAAATAGTGAAGGTTTGAATGTAACAATGATCATAAAGCATGAAGCCGTGCAGATTTTAGTGTTTGCAGCATTCTTGTTAGCAAATTCTATATACTGTCACTTTTTGAAAAAAAAGATCGACAGGATTACATCATTCAATTTTTCTGGAATCTGGATGTGTTTGAAAAATCTCCCTGAATTTCTTTTGTAGGTTACGGCCAATCTATCCAGTGTGTACGCAAAAGATGAGGATGCGCCATCTGGCGGTGTGAATGATATGACAAAACTTTCCTATCTGCATGAACCAGGAGTTTTGCAGAACTTGAGAAGTCGATATGACATGAATGAAATTTATGTAAGCACTTTCAGGACGATTGTTATGCATTTTTTGAACCAAATGTATTTCTAGTTTTCTCTTGATGATTTTTAGGCATTAAGAGGTTGTTTGGTTCATGTTAGTTATGTGACTATATTGTAGTAACTGTTTATGCAGTGGATAATAATGTAAAAATTGAACAGTGAATAATCATGAGAGATTATCGCGCAGTAGAATGTTATGTAGGGATTGTTTAAAACCACATAAGAGACAACAAAACAAGTATGTTCATCACTGCATTGCTAATACAACAACAATAACAACATACCCAGTGTATCCCCACAAAGTGTGGTCTAGAGAGGGTAAAGTGTATGCTATCCACACAACGTCAATAAAGTAGAGAGGCTGTTTCGGATAGACCCCCGGCTCAGGACAAAAATACAGTATAAAAAGACGTAATAAAAACAAACAACAAGACAGAATAACACATCAATAAAGTAATGTATAAGTTTCTGTATAACTTAGTGTGGGTATTATTAATACCAGAAACCAAACGCAACATTAATTATGCAGGGATAGTACAACCAATAACATGCTGTATTAATCATCCGGAGAATATATTTCTAGTTCATCCAACAAAAACTTTATTATTTTATATTGGGATTAAATTTACTAATCTGTTCAACCAAACAACCCCATATGTTTTTTTTCCTTATCTTGAATAAACTGGTTATGAAAGCTAACACGTGATTGGGTGCATTCAGACTTACACTGGGAGCATTTTGATTGCTGTGAACCCCTTCAAGCGATTACCCCATTTATATGTTAAAAGTGTGATGGAACAGTACAAAGGAGTTGCACTTGGGGAGCTGCCCCCTCACCCTTTTGCTATTGCTGATGCTGCTTACAGGCACGATTCATGTTTTTCTGAGTGGCTGTCAAAGTATTAACTTACTACATAATCTTTAACATTATGCTTCTAAATGCAGGCTGATGATTAATGAGAGGATAAGCCAGTCAATTTTGGTAAGTGGAGAGAGTGGAGCGGGCAAGACAGAAAGCACAAAAATGCTTATGCAATATCTTGCATATATGGGAGGACGAGCTGCAGCTGAGGGAAGGAGCGTGGAGCAGCAAGTCCTTGAGGTATGGTTAACACTTGTTAAATTTTCTCTGCCTGACTTTGTTTCGATCAAATTCGGTTATTGGATTCTTGAGATAGCAACTTTCTTGTCCAGATTGACTTTATAAAATCTGGTCAAATATTTCTAGATCAATCACTTCTACATATAAAAAAATATATATGTACATTTTAAACTTTTGCTTTCTTCAGTCCAATCCAGTTTTAGAGGCCTTTGGTAATGCTAAGACGGTCAGAAACAACAACTCAAGGTGAGGAGACAAGAAATTCAGATGCTTATTCCTCTTCATAATGTACATTCTGTTTAACTTATGAATTTTGCTGCACAAACATGTTGGCAGTCGTTTTGGTAAGTTTGTGGAGCTCCAGTTTGATCAAAGGGGAAGGATATCTGGTGCTGCTATCAGAACATATCTGCTGGAACGATCCCGTGTTTGTCAAGTTTCTGATCCTGAGAGAAATTATCACTGCTTTTATTTGCTTTGTGCTGCACCACCTCAGGTAATTTTACTCTCCGTTTATGTTTGGAAATGTTTTCTTCTACAAGTTGGGGAGCACTTTACCTTTATTAGGATTTAGATCGTACTTGATGCTTTTCCCTCCGAATGCAATTTGTCTATCTTCTGATTAAGCGCCATGAATATGTTAACAAAGTAAAGAGAAGTTTTTTCTTTCTTTATTTATTTTTTTTCATTATTTTTGAAGAAGTACAAAGTTAAGCAACATGGATACATCCTTTTGCAGTAATACTAGGTAAAGTTGAATACAATAGAGCTAATCTGGTCTGTCTCTTCACAGAACATTGTGCATAGCGGAAGCTTAGTGCACCTGTCCTTTTTATTAAAAGATTAAACGACGATTAGACGTGTGAGTACTTATCTACTGATTTAAAAAGAATATAGAAATTGGAAGGTGTCTTTGGAAAGTTCCTTTTGTCCCTTTTTTCGCTCCAAAAGCATAAATATCACTGGAGAGAATTGTAAAAAGCCAGTAGATGTTACCACTGAGTATGACTGTAGATGCCGTAATAGTAGGTGCTGTGGTCTAGTTTTTTCAATTTAAGCACTTGTTGCTGATGCCACTACTGCCATTAAGACCAGAGAATATTCTTGTGTGAACATATTCCATAACGATATGTTTAGAGCTAATTAAATAAATAAACGTGACTCCTCTTTAACCATATAAGCATCTGGATGAGCCATCACATATTTCAACAGTTTAGGATCATGCCGTTCTAAGTTGGAGCTACTGGTTTTCTTTCCTTCTCTTTTCTTGCAGGATGTTAAAAAATATAAAGTAGGGAACCCAAGGACATTTCATTATCTGAACCAATCAAACTTTTTTGAACTACCTGGAGTGGATGAGTCAGAGGAATACCTGGCAACAAGGAGGGCCATGGAGATTGTTGGGATCAGTCATGACGAGCAGGTATTAGCATCATTACATTCTCTGATACATGGGTTACTTCATGAGAGTCTCTAGTTTTAATATTCAACTGCAGGATGCTATTTTTAGGGTAGTGGCTGCAATTCTTCACTTGGGAAACATTGAATTTGCGAAGGGAATAGAAACTGATGCTTCAGAACCTAAGGATGACAAGTCTCGGTTCCATCTAAAGACTGCTGCTGAACTATTTATGTAAGTAGTTTCTTCTAATTTATTGTCTCCAAATATCCTTGTGTTTTTATTTTTTGTAAAAAGTTCATTTTGGTGAAATCTTGTTAAGGTGTGATGAGAAATCCCTTGAGGAGTCCATGTGCAAACGTGTCATGGTAACTCGTGATGAGACCATTACAAAGTCCCTTGATCCAGAAGCTGCAGCTCTCAGTAGAGATGCTTTAGCTAAGATAGTTTACTCAAGATTGTTTGACTGGTTAGTTGAGTTCTGGGTGATTAAGTTTTATTGCTTGTTTAGTTGTACCAAACGTAATTGATCCAAGACAAACGTTGTATTATTGTTCAGGATAGTGAACAAGATCAATAACTCTATTGGCCAAGATCCTGATTCAACTCTTTCAATTGGTGTTCTAGATATCTATGGATTTGAGAGTTTCAAGACAAACAGGTGCTTAACCGGTATGCTTTTGTATTCATCATTCACAGAGGTTAACTTCTTGCAGAGTGCTGGGTGAAAGTTCTGTTCTGCCAATGTGGATTTTGGAATTGAATGTTCATTATCCTCTCTGATTCAACTTAAACATATTTTGTTTCTCTATGAACATCTGTCTCTATACCGGATTTATCTTGGATATGGTTTATTATGCCTGCTATAATACTGCTGTCTGTACACACATTCTGCTTCTTAAACGACTTAAAGTGTTGAGTTCACATTTAGTTGAATAGCCTTGTCAGTATTCGTGCTAGTTTATTCAATTTGTTTTTTGGTGCTCTTTCTTTGGTTATGATATTGATTTCTTCGATGCAGTTTTGAGCAATTCTGCATTAATTTGACCAATGAAAAACTGCAGCAACATTTCAACCAGGTTTGTGTGGTCATTCATTTGATAGTCCCATAGCTAAGAAATGTTAATATAAATACTAAAAACTTTTATTGTTCCCCTTGCCAGCACGTTTTCAAGATGGAGCAAGAAGAGTATACCAAGGAGGAAATTGACTGGAGTTACATAGAGTTCATTGATAACCAAGATATTCTTGATCTCATAGAAAAGGTGATGTAGATCATGAATATATTTTATCCCCGTCTTTTACTTTTCTCTAATTAATGTGTAGAGTAAGATTTATTGGCAGAAAATGGCAAGAGCATGTACAAGTGTAAAGAGACAGAGTTCTATAAAAAGTAGATCTTTCTACCAAATATATCAAATCATCAATGCATTTCAAATTGTCTTATGCTGATAACATTACTATTTGATTCAGTTCTTTCCTTCACGGATATTCTGGTAAAAAAGGAAAAAAAATATGTCCTTGTATCATCAATTTTTTCTGTTATGTTACAGATTTTCAATTTTACTGATATGTTTTGGTTCCATTTTACCATGTTTATGTTCTGAATACTTCGTTTCTTTCAGAAACCTGGTGGGATCATTGCTCTTCTTGATGAGGCTTGGTATACTGACATTTCAAATCTTTAATTTACTCTAGTTTTTCATTGTCTTGGTAATATTATCAAAATCATCCACAAACCTCATTGTTTGTGGTATTGACTATTCGTTGTGGCTCTTCTGACAGCATGTTCCCAAGATCAACACATGAGACCTTCGCTGAAAAGCTATATCAGACGTACAAAGATCATAAGCGGTTCAGCAAGCCAAAGTTGTCTCGGACTGATTTTACTGTTTGCCACTATGCTGGTGATGTATGTATGAAAACTAGTTCTTCAAGATATCTATTAAATCACAGAATAAGGGTTAAGCAGAATCTTCCAAGAAAAGCAAGTGTTGCTCAATGTTGTTTTGACTTCTTTCATGCCAGGTCACATACCAAACTGAGTTCTTTTTGGATAAGAACAAGGATTATGTAGTTCCAGAGCACCAAGCAACACTTATTGCTTCAAATTGCCACTTTGTTTCTGGCTTGTTTCCACCTTTACCTGAAGATTCTTCTAAACAGACCAAGTTCTCCTCTATTGGTGCTCGATTTAAAGTATGTTTTCTTCTTTCCTTTGATTAATTTGTTTGTAATCATTGCTTCATGCCGCTGAAATATCTTACCCTGTACCTGATATAGCAACAATTGCAATCATTGCTTGAGACACTTAATGCCACAGAGCCTCATTATGTTCGTTGCGTGAAGCCAAATAATCATTTGAAGCCTGAAATTTTTGAGAATCAAAATGTACTCCAGCAGCTACGTTGTGGGGTAAGCTTTAATAACTCTGTCAATTACAAACTATACTGTCTCTGCAAAATTGGGTGCTTCACAACTAAATCTTTTCTAGGGAGTTCTGGAGGCTATTCGGATCAGTTGTGCTGGCTTTCCTACTCGAAAACCATTTGATGAATTTCTGAGTCGGTTTAAGGTCCTTGCTCCGGAGGTTCTAAACGGAAGGTATTATTTGCATTAATCATTATCAAAATTCAAATAATTTTCAAGGTTTCTATCCATTTAGAAATTTTCTCGCCATGTTTTCTTTATCTTTCCTTCACTCATGTTAGTCTTCTCATTGATAGTATTGACGAGGTTGCTGCTTGCCAGAGACTTTTAGAGAAATCTCGTCTCAAAGGTTATCAGGTACTGGTTATCGTTCTTCTGGTAGTGGTCAATCATAAGGGTTAAATCATTGAGAATTATCTATTAAAGAGAGATTATGTTTATGTGATGAATACTGCAGCAATAAATCTAGAAACAATCAGTAAAATATCCCCCTATTCTCCTTTCCTTTAGGAAAAAGATTAGAAATAAATTACCTACCTAAAATAATATCGAATCTCTCTAATCTAGAAATAAACAAAATCAGGATTTCTAGTCTAGAAACAGTTTATTAGTCCAGAATTTTGGATCTTCGAGATCCTGTCCCAAGAATTAGGACAATTCAAAATCATGCTTATTCTTTCTGCTCCGAAAGTTCAGTGCCTTTTTTTGTTTTAATTGGAGTATTTGGTCATTTAGTTGCTGCAATTTAGTGGAGGACATTGTTGAGGATCTTGTGGGAAACCTGTAATCTAGGTTTCGTACTTTCTTGTTGCATCATTGTTCACATTTGCATCATCTGGTTTTATGATCATTTCTATTGCATTTTATAATTTTTACTTTCCAGTTGATGCATTCAATCTGACATTATATAATTGCAGGTTGGTAAAACAAAAGTTTTTCTTAGAGCTGGTCAAATGGCAGAATTAGACACTCGCCGAAATGAGGTCCTTGGCAGGTCTGCTTGCATAATCCAGGCAAAAGTTCGCGCATTTTACGCTCGCAACAAATTTGTGTTGTTACGAGTTTCGGCAATCCGAATCCAATCTGTTTGTAGGGGTATGAACCTGTTTGATTTCTATACAAGTTATATCAGCACATGCCAATAAAAAGCTAGATCTGCATCCTGGGCCTTGTGCACATCATCTGTGACACTGGGATTTGGTTTCCTTCAATTCAATAATGCTTCTAAAAATATGTTTGATAATTTTATTTATGATAACTACACAGGCCAGCTTGAACGGGCTCTCTATGAGTGCATGAGGAGGGAAGCTGCCAGTCTGAGGATCCAAAAAGAGGCACGCAAGTACAATGCCAGGAGATCTTATGGATTGCTGTGTGTTTCATCTGTTTCCATTCAAGCAGGACTGCGTGGCATGGCTGCTCGAAAGGAGCTTCAATTCAGAAAGCGAAAAAATGCAGCTATCATTATCCAAGTAAAGAGGCATTTTCTAGTTTCTACTGGCTTTTCTGAATTTCACATGCCATTTTAGCGTCAGTTTATGATCCTGATCTGGTTCAGCATAATGATAATCAGAACTCAAGTAACTAATCTATTTTACATGTTGTAATTGACACTTAGCTTGCTGTAGTTTTTCTTACCTTGATTATGTTGGTTCTAGAGTGATGGGCGGAGATACGTGAAACGCCGGCATTATAGGAAGATGAAAAAAGCAGCAGTTGTGTTACAATGTGCATGGAGAGCTAAATTGGCCCGTAGAGAACTACGGAAGCTAAAGATGGTCAGAATTTCTTTCAGTTGGCCTTTATTGGTCACAAAATTTTATGTACGACATGCTAGTTTATTGTGCCCCTTGATCTGTGTAATTGTACTTGTCATTATTCTCCAGTATGAAGTTATAACAGAAAAACAACTAGTTCTGAATCATTCAATGAAAAGATTGTGACTGTGTCAATGTTGATTAAATGAATATCCATTTCTTTTGCTTGAATTGCTGAATGCAGGTTCGGTATTTCACATGCTGGAGTTCAAACTTGATAAATCCATTAAATGTCTTTATTTTCTTTTCTGCTTCAGGCAGCGAAAGAAAAGGGAGCTCTCCAAGAAGCCAAAAGTAAGCTGGAAAAGGAAGTTGAAGAGCTGACACAAAGACTAGAGGTGGAGAAGCGCATGAGGGTAAATATTTTTATTTTAACTTTCAAGATGACTACCAGTACAATAATCTGTAATTAGGTTCTAACAGGTTCTTTAACTATAATTTCTTCCTTTCAATTCATTTTGAAGAAAATAAGTTCATCTCGTATCTGTTCAGTCCATTTTTCTGCACATTTACTGCGAGTTACATGTCCTAAACTTGACAATGGAGACATATATCCAATTGTATTCCTAGACTTTAGGAATTGAAAATAAATTTCTATCGACTGGAACTTTAGAGAATGGGGATTAATTGGTCTCTTTTGTCTGCCCAAGAAAATGGGGATTTTTTCTAATATTACCTAGGCATATCAAAGATAAAAGCACACTAGAGACTTTTGATGAACAAATGTTTACTCCCAGATTCTCACTCGGAATTGAAACTACTTGTTGAAATGCTGTACCTTAAGGATCACCTTTCTTCAAAAGAAGAAAGCTCATAGCTTCGTTTAGGAATGCACAGATCTAATGCATGTTAAGAACATGCATGGGACATGTATTAGTACAAGTACATAAAACTTAGCTTTGCTGAATGATTCTCTTGAAAAAAAGATTTTCTGAAGAGAATGACCAATTTGGAAATGATAAAGAGGCTAGTTTATTATGTGGAAAAATTGTTGACAGTTAGTGGAAAACTAGTGGTTAATCCTATAGTAGGCATTGCTAGTTGAAATGGTGTAAGGTGCTTACTTTTTAATCATGATATACAGGTTTCTGTTTGCAACCTAATGTTGACTTATATGCATGCTATTTCGACATGATGTGCTACAATGTTTAAGCACAATGCTAAACTTTTTCATTGTGCATCTTTTCCAGTACCCTATTAGATCTATGGCATAATTTATTTCTCCCCTATAACTAACAATGATGTCTAACCTTTTTCGGGAAATTCTTCGGTTAGGATTTATATGATTAGGACTCTGAAACTCCGCAAATATTTCTTGTTGAAACAGAATATTTTAGTGAATTAGTGATCGACTATCATAGTGCTCAACTTCTGAATCAAGAGAAAGGATATACATGTTTTTGCTTATGATGCATACATAGTTGAATTGTTGATGAAAATTAGACGTGATGGATATCTGTACCTTGGTATACCTGTTTTTCTGCAGAATTAAACATAGAACAGATACCGCGATCTGGATTCAAATTATAAGTAAATGGTGATTCATGTCGTCAAACATGCTTTCTTTTTGTTGCCTTCTAGTTGTAGTTGATTAATTAAACAACTAACCCTCAATTTGGAAGTAGTTGGGCTCGGTTATTTGGATCCTATACGCCCATTCTGATCTATTCGGAGTTTATATAGACCGAGTATCAATGCATATCACATTGGAAATGTGCATGCCTTATAATTTCACTATGAAGTGTTCATTGTTGGACCAAGGTAAAGCAAGCATTGAAAATAAGCAGCAAACAAATGTGATTCTATTTTGTATTGGCATCTTGTTTCTATACCAGTAACTTACAGAAACTATATTATATAGGGCAAGCTTGAGGAAGCTAAAACCCAGGAAACAATGAAGTTACAGTCTGCAGTGGACGAGATGAGTCTTCAGCTTCAAGAAACTAAAGAGCTGCTCAAGAAGGAACGTGAGGCTGCCAGAAAGGGCTTGGAAAGCGGATCCGTTATACAAGAGGCCCAGGTTATAGATCAGGGGCCTCTCACAAAGGAATGTGTGACCAAGACAAAGGTCGTGGAACAAGGATCTGCTATACAAGAGGTCAAGGTTATAGATCAGGTGCAGGTCAACAAGCTTACAGCTGAAACCGAACAGCTTAAGGTTAGGATGTGGGATTTATCCGTGTTGCATAATGGATATTGGATACTCTATTTGAAGTTCAAAAAGTACATGAAGTAATCCTGACATGGAAAAGTTTTCTGCTGTTTCAAATTTGTCTTTTGATCCACTGTTTTCTTATTCAAGATTATATTCATAGTTACAGCGTCTGATGCATAATTTTCATAATTCAGTTGTCGAATGGCTTTTAATATCTTATTAAGTTTGTTGCAGGTTCTTGTTTACTCATTAGAAAAGGAAATTGATGAAAAAGATAAAAAATATGAGGAGACAGTCAGAGAAAGTAAGGAGCGACTGAAGCAAGTTCTGGAGGCCGAGTCTAAGATAAGTCAGTTGAAGGATACCATAAAAAGGTAATGAAATTTTACATATGTCAGTTTCTTTGTTTGAAACCGTCTTTCCATACTTGTACTACCTTTATATGGTTTAGTATTTACCTGGATTATCCATCATAGTTTGTCGTACGCTGAAAGACAATTAAGATTTCAATCCATCATAGTTGAATGATCTAACAACATCTATGCCTCAGTCCCAAATAAATTGGGGAGTTGAATGGTCTAAGTTTAATATTTTCAATACATTATTTACCTTCTAATATTATTTTATTCTGCCGAAATAACTGCATACACCTCCTAGCAAATTTGTGGTTCAATTGTTTCAATCAACCTTAGGTTCCCCTTTGAATTGAATCTAATTTGTATTTGGACCAAAATTGCATTTTGATCTCTACTGAATACAGATCCTCTCATAACTTTTGCAATTGCCGGTATTTTACTGTCAATACAGCTCTAAGTAAGTTCTGCAGTTGAATCTCACATCAATTTAAATCCTTATTTTCCCTAATTTTTTCATTCGATACTGTTGGGACAACCACAGTTCTAAAGAGCTGCTACTGAAGGATCCTGAGGCTGCCACAAAGTTGTTGGAAGAAGTCGAGTTCCGGGCTGCAGATCAGGAGATGTCGGGCAAACTTACAGCTGAAAATGAGCAGCTCAAGGTGACGATGTTAGTTTAAATTGTGATCTGCTACTTAATAGATACTCTTCTTGAATTTCAATCAATACCCGATGGAATTTTGGTCTTCTTGCTGCTTCTAACTTTTTTATCCTGTTAACTTTTTTCTTGCATCGGATTAGTACTCTAGGATTGCAGTATATGATGCGTGATTATCATATTTCAGTTATCGAATTAGCGTTTAACATGTTTATCATATATGTTGCAGGTTCTTGTTAATTCATTGGAAAAGAAAATTGATGAAACACAGAAAAAATATGAGGAAGCAAGCAAATTAAGTGAGGAGCGACTGCAGCAAGCTCTGGACGCAGAGGCCAAGATAATTGAGTTGAAGCTTAACATGCAAAGGTTGAAAAGTTTTACATATATGGCTTGGTTTCTTCAGCAGTGCTGGCCTCTTATCTTATTTATTCTTTTAAAATATGGTTTTGCATGTCGTTTAGATATGCTAGCCGTTTGTCTTAAGCTGAAATTCAATATTTTATCGACATACCCATACCCATGTCACAACATGTGGATCAAGCTTGAAAAAACCTTGTTAGATCAATCAGTTGTTAAGTTTATATTGGTAACTAGAGTCATTTTCGTGAAGAACCAGATCATGGATTACCTCTGGACCTGCATTGAATACCAAAGCCCGATTTAATTGTTGTTCACGATATCAACCCAGTCAGTCTTCTTGAGAGGCTTTTTAGCTTGTGAAAATTGAACTTTTTGGGTAAAAGTTCAAATTCCAGTTCAATCTAGTCAAATCCGTTCGACGAAATATGTCAAAGTAGATAATGAATCCATGTTTATTGATTCGGTATGTTCTCCGATTTCTTTTATATCTTCTTCTTTTAGAGCAAAGTTTGAACAGATGAGCAAGTTGAAATCCGGGATTCTACAATATTGCTTGTATTTGTACAAGTTAAAATCTGGGATTATTTATCATGTGAAATTAGTTAGCTTGAATGTCTTGTTTAACTTTGCATGTGTATCTCAGGCTTGAAGAGAAACTTTCCGATATAGAAGACCAGCAGATTCTTCGACAGCAAGCGTTACATTTACCTACTGGAAGAGCTTCAAGCCGTTTTTCAGTAAAAACTCTGCCTCTGATGTCATAGAAACACCAATCTTTTTTTCATAGCTTTCTTGAGCACGTTGTAACTTTTTTTTTTTTTTCTGTTTTCCTACTGCAGCCTACTGAAAACGGTCATCATGTAAGTGAAGGATTCACCTATTTAGTGCTTTGTTATATACTCCCCCTATCCCAACTTGTATGATACTCTTGTCATGTTATAACATCCCAAAACGTGACAACTTTCATTATTTTCACGAATTCAAATTCATTTAAGTATTCAAGTTTTAAATATTGAGATGATATTTTCTCATTCAGCTAACATTTCAACTATTACTCCAATGTTTTCTTCGACTATCACTAGTACAACATATAAGTTAAATTAACATCTTAAAACACCGTGTACACTCAATTACAGTCTCATAAACTGGGATGGAGGGAGTGACAGTCATGTTTATGCTTTGCATAACGTCGGTAATAACATTATATATGTACAGGAACCACTGGCTGCAATTCCATCAAGAAAGTTTGGTACTGGAGCACAAGCAAAATTGATTGGTACAGAGTCTATGAGGAGGTCCACTGCTGAAAGGCAGCGGGTATGTACCTAGGAAGTGATCAAATATTTTTCAAACAGATTTTCTTTTCTGTTTGACATCTTTCTCTAGTTTAGTACTTTTTGAGAAATATATCGGACAAGATATCTAAAAATTAGAGTTCCTAAAAACATCTTTTACAAGGCTTGTGGTTTGAACTCTATTGAATAACTGAGATTCACAGATTACGAGCTGATGACTTAGTCAAAGTCCTCTTTCCTGAAAGAAAAACCAGGATTAAACATTATCTTCGATTCAATGAGAAGTCGGGAAAAGAGAGGACCAATTGAATTCCTTTTCTGTGATGTTGCTAAGAGGTTGATACAGTTTACCTTTTTTTTCCTTTTCTGGTGGGGGATGGGTCCAAATCCTTCCAATTTTATATTCCTTTATGATCCCTTGTATACTTCCTTGTTCATTGGCTATTTCTTGGATAAAAACAATCAACGTGTAATGGCAGCTAAAGAAATGAACAAATAAAGAGTGCAGACACACTCAGAACTTCTCTTGATGCATCTTGAAAATTACCTTCCTTGCAATTTTTCTTTTTCATCAGAAGTTATGGTATACCTAAAAAAAGCTGGCAAGTCTTCTGCGGAAGATAGTATCAGAAGGACATAGATGCGTAAAAATGTTTATCAATGGAGTTCCCTTTTAGTCCTAAACCCTGGGTAGAATGCTTTTTTAATTATTTTTTGATAACGAGAAATCCGTTTGTAGCCAACTTTAGGACCAACCGCAACCTTGGAAACTCAGGGATGATGGGGTTGCCCTCTAACCTTCTCCACTTAAACAGTAAGCTTAGATAGCTTAGTGTTGGTCTCGAACTTGTGACCTAAGCTTCAAATTCCTGTACCTTTGCCAAGTGAGCTAAGCCCTGGGGACCGGGTAAAATGATTTTATGTGTGTATGCAATGCTTAAAGATGAAGTTGTATATATACTGTTTCCCATGAATACAAAAAACATTGAGTTATTTTTCTAATTTCGTGCTACTTAGTTTTTGAGAAGTTTTATTCACACAGGTATTATACATCAGCGCGGGAAATATTCCTCCATTTTCCTGTGAATGAATGTGGTGGTGCTGTGGCTAATATCCTCTTTAACATTATGTTGCAGGAGAGTGTGGATATCCTTATCAAATGTGTCAGTCAAGATCTAGGGTTCAGTGAAGGGAAACCAGTGGCAGCATTTACCATATACAAATGCCTACTTCATTGGAATTCGTTTGAAGCAGATAAAACTAATGTATTTGATCGTCTTATTCAGATGATTGGTTCTTCGATAGAGGTAACTTTCAATATCACGTCGAAAATCAGTGGTCATGCTGTATCTATTCGTACGAGTTCATGATAACATCAGTGAAATACACACTAGCCTGTATTGTACTGCTATGTCATAAATGCATCATTTTGAAAATGCTGTCTCTCTAACTCATGATATACACGCATGCTCGTTTTATATCAATTTTCAGGATGAGACAAACAATAATCACATGGCTTATTGGTTGTCCAATAGTGCAACATTGTTGTTTTTGCTTCAGCATACGCTGAAAACTGCTGATTCAGCTCCAAAAAAACCGCCCCAACCAACATCATTTTTTGGTAGAATGCGGCAGGTATTTAGATTCTTACTTCATCTCTATTGTTAAATGTGGCCCTTAAACTGTTGAATTAAAGTTTGTGCGTGCGCCCTCTTATTTTATCTAACCTAAACTGAGTGACATAAGATTACTGAAAGACACTATCATATTTGAAGTAGTTGAATGTATCTTTTGCGGTATTACTTTGTGTATTTGAAAGCACTTCTATTGAAAGTTTCTACAGTTATTCTTTGAATTCCCTGTTATTTTACTTAACAAAATTGGACGTATCTCTGATGCTACTGTTAATGTTGAAGATTTGAGGGAGGAAGAGAGATAATAGAGAGAGCTAACTGTATCAACATGTGTGGATATATTATTTGAAAAGCAGAACTGATTAGGAACATAATATACAAAATTACAGTGGTGCATTTATTGCACTGTTTAACTTATGTATTAGTTTGTGTTCGGTCCTTGACTTTCGAACACGTCCATCAAACTCATAAGGGTGAAACCACTTGAGGTTGGAAGAGGAAGTGAATTATATGCAACACCGCACTAGTAAGCGGAAATAACTTTTATAAGGTTCTACAATGATGAAGATTCTAATGGAGAGGAAGGAGTAAGGAGAACAAGTCATATTGATTCCATCTTGGTTAGTATGAAAATACAACATACACTAATATATAGGTGTGATACGCTACTTAAGATACACTCACATTTATTTCACCATTGACTTACTTATTAGGTTGCAACCTGTTGGTGTTGTCCTTACTTTCTAATAGTTTGTGTACTTGTATCCTGCAAATTTCCAAGCAAGACCATGTAAATGTTACTTGTTTACAGTTTCATTGGCTTGACATTAGTAAGTATCTCTGTATAAAACACTAGTAGCCTAGAATGAGGAATATGCAGTTACTCAAAACAGACTTCCAGCAGATTTATTCAGAAAATATATTGATAAAGTGATTGTACTTCTTTTCTAGAGTTTCCGGTCTTCATCTGCCAACATTGCAATTGGTGGTCTCGACACTGTACAACAGGTTGAGGCAAAGCAGCCAGCTTTACTTTTTAAGCTACAGCTCAGTGCTTATGTCGAAAAGATTTATGGAATTATTCGAGATAACTGGAAAAGGGACTTGTCTTCACTACTGACTTCATGTATCGAGGTAAATCGCGATGTTTTCTAGAAGTTCTATGACAATGTATGTATGGACTCTGAACAATATGAATGACAACATTCGGTGCTTGTTTATAAAAAAATATCTCTCGAGTAAGTTCTCTTCTCAAACTGCACTTCTCGGCTCTCGCTAGCTCACAAGGATTCGTTGGGCTCCTGTACCGTTTAATAACTCACTGCACCATATTCACTGTTGCTTTGATTAGGATTCTGGTTTATCTTGATTCCATGGCCTTTTCAGAACATGTGTATTGGATCTCAAAATTGTGATAAACTGCTGTGCTTCCAACTAATTCATATTTTGACTCAAAAGGATTATGGTCTTTGTACTTCAGATATTCAAACTTCTAATTATACTTGTACTTTCCCATCTTAATTAGGCATCACAAACATCAAAAGGCGGCTCGTCGCAATCACCACGGAAGTCTGTCGATGGTCCTTCCCCATCCACTCCCTGGGATGGCGTAATTGAGAGCTTAAACGGGCTTCTCAGTACACTGAAAGAAAAATATGTATGTTTTCATTGTTGGAAATAGTGGGATGTGCTAATATTATTATAAACTAATGAGTGGACTTACGAATATTTTCAGGTTCATCCAGTTTTCATCCAGAAAATTCTAAACCAGATATTCTCTTACATAAATGTTCAGCTTTTCAATAGGTACATTTTTCCGTACCTCATAGCAGGACTTAGCTAGAAAGTCATAGATACTCTAATTACCATATTACTTAAATATCATTGCAGCCTTCTCCTTCAAAGAGAGTTCTGTACATTCAGCAACGGGGAGTATGTAAAAGCTGGATTGCAAGAAATAGAACATTGGTGCGGCAAGGTGAAAGAAGAGGTACTCTATCATTAGAACTGTAACGGTACATTGCTAGTAAATAGTAGGTATGATGAACTGCATTTACATATGTTTAACTTTTCCTTCGCAGTACATTGGTTCTTCTTTGGATGAACTAAAGCATGCGAGGCAGGCAGTAGGATTTTTGGTATGTTTCTCCTCTTTGAACGGGCAAAGTATATCTCTCAATATGAATCTTTTTTTTCTTTTTTGGAAAATGTTACTCTGCTTCGTTGGCTAATAATGTTCTTCTTAAGTCCAAGTATGATTTTGCGGAAGCGCTTTCTGTTGCAAGTAACACCACATTTATGGACATTTAACTCCCAATTTGAGATTATCACCTGACCTCTACGATATACTTTGCCCTGTCTAAATAGCTCCTTTACAGGTTATTAATCATAAGTCAAGACTTACATTGGAAGATCTAACAGCTGATCTCTGCCCCGTAAGTTCATCTTCATTGTCTTCTTACTTGTACTTAATTTAGAGATTTCAAATATTGATAATACATGGCAGTTCATACTCCTTTAGTTATTTGAGTACTAGCACGAAGCATCCTATCGGAGAGCTGTGAAGTGTATATAGATCGATAGGGACTTAAATGAATTATATCCAGAGTTAAGATGGTGTTTTGAAGTTTATCTTCATGTTACAATATGCGCCCTTGCCATTCCTGCTGTAGCATTTGTGCATCTTTCACTGATAGTCTTTTTCGTTGGGATCATGTTTTCAGATTCTTAGTACTCAACAGTTGTATCGGATATGTACACTTTACTGGGATGAAGATTTTAATACTCAAGGTGTATCCCCAGATGTGAGTCCTCCTTTCTTCAGCTGCTTCTATTTTATTTCACTGAATGTCTTAAATTAATTGTGTATATAAGAAATGCTTCTTCGAGATGATCTGCTAGTCAACTAATGTACATCGATATAAGATATTGGTTACATCCTCCAACTGTTTTTCTGATTATTTTCTTCTATCGAGGATGCTGAACTTTAGCTTTAATTAATGATTCTCTCTCTCAATGGCAAAGCTTAACTCAACTTTACTGCATTCGCTTCCTAAACCATGCTGCTCGGAACAGGTCATTTCCAGTTTTAAGGATCAATCAAAAGAAGACGCGAATGATGCAGATAAGAACCACTTTATATTGGATGATAGTTCCAGGTACGTCACTAATCCCATTTTCTGTCAAAATCTATGTTGCTCGGACTCTTCAAAAATAGCGACAGGTGGTTGTCAGATCCTCCAAGAGTAACGCATTTTTGGAGGATACAACAACATTTTTTGAGAGTCCGAGCAACATAGGTCAAATGACATAGATCCTGTTCTATCATTCATCTATCTGCTTCCAATGCAGCATCCCTATCTCCGTCGAGGACATTAGCAGTTCCCTCAAGGATGTTGATTTTACCGGTGTAAAACCTGCAAACGAACTGCTTCAACACGCAGCCTTCCAATTTTTACGTGAATAAGGCTGAGGTTTGTCTAGCAGGAAGTAAGTGCATGCATGCATGTTTGTTGGAAGGACGCCGTTCAAGTTCCCACGCCATGAATATCAATCAACTATTGTACATCCATATCAACCAATTCATTTCATTTTCCCTCGAGACGCGTCTTTTCCTTATACTGTAACATCCAATGCCCCTTGTAAAGTTGCTCAAATGTAGTCTTCTTGTAAAATTGTAGGTCTAGTTTAGATAGGAGAAGGGGGATAAGGGAAGAAGTTTTCCAACTTAGAGCTTGTAAAGTTCTATTTAGTCTTTATTCTTCTTTATTTGTCTCATTTTTGTCCATTTTTTTTTAGAGTTTTCATTAGCTATAGATTCTTTGTAACAAAGGACTAAATGGAGTACAATATTATTGTAAGAGCAAAATGGCCAATTCAGTGCCCCCTAAGCATAAAGGTGTCCGTTTCTCTAAAAAATTTTCGTATCGATTTTCTTATTATCCTGTTATTGCTTATGTCTTTATTTGGGTCGAGGATCTTTCGGGAACATCATCTCTACTTGACAACGTAGAGATAAGATCTGTGCACACACCACCATTCACCACCCTACCCAGGCTCCACTTGTGGGGTTATACCGGATATGTTGTTGTTGTGACATTTTTCATCTTCTTTTAGCTTCAGGTTCTATAATCTTGTATTCAGAAAGATCAAATTCAAAATTATCATTTGATATGTTAGATCTAATTTAGAAAATAGCCAGTTAATATATAGATTTTTTTCGATTTTAGCATAAATATACATACAATATACATATACTATACATAATTAGTCAATTAAGTTTGGCCCATGGGCCAAAAATAAAGAAGCCCAAAGAAATGGGCTTACACTTGAGGACTACTTATTATTGGGCTTCATTTCTGTTGCTACTAGAGTGATAGCTGATAACAATCCAATACAAGCCCAATAAAGCAACGAACTTTTGACTTTTGATCTTGAAGGTTTGCTCATGAGCAAACACGATAAAAATTCAAGACCACTAATTTCTGTGATCATTCTTGTAAATTATCCATTGTTTATGTTAGAATTCAAATATATCCGTTATCACAAACGAGGACATGTCAAAATACTCGTATAATACAATGAATTTATTTTAATTCTCCAAGGCCATTAAATCTCAAAAGGAAACAATGAACACAAAGGTCGATGTAGAACTTCAGATTGCTCAGCTAATATGCGTATGAATATAAATAGAAGAAAAAGTCGAAACATAATCAGTTTAACTGCGCTCTGCCATGCATGTCTAAATACCTATAGTCCTATATCATCGTTCCTGTATTGCTTCTCTTCTCCGTCATAAAGTTTGTTATATGAAACAACTTAATCACGTAATATTGAATGTTTACACTAATTTACTATACTTAAGTGATGAATTGAGTTTCAAGTGTATATAGTAGAGGTATCCATATCTTTTGACTTAATTCTTTATGATTTTGTTGCATATTTATGTGGTCCTAAAATAATTTGGGATTTCATTATGAGATTTATTTGTGTAATAATGAATATTAAACATATACTTCAAATCGTTTTAATTTATATAACGTTCAATAATTACCAAATAAGCATCTCAATTATACATGATTAACTTCTTCCTATTTCTTTTTTAATTTATGATGGATGGTGGATAGAAAATCTTTTTTGGTCCCTTTACCTCTTTCAAATACTAATTACAATTAGTCTAAATAGTTTTGCGGTTCTAGAAAACCTTGAACAAGAAGAAATAAGGATGTTTAATGTAGAGAACGTATATTTATTCTCAAAATTATTTAGAAAGTATAAGATCACGAATGAGTGTTCACTCCTGGAATCGATTTGTTTGCGATAGGCGATAAAAATAACTATAACTTTTTTCCTTCACATAAGACAAAAACTAAAGATTAATTAATTCCTAATGGATACTCTTTTCATAATTATTAACCAAATTAATTTAATTTTAGCTGCAAATGCCATGTTAAATATTATTAAGTCTAAGGTCATTGACTAATTTAACTTAAGCAATAATCTCAAAGATTAACCCTTCTAAGGGTCATGTGTGATCACATGAATTTCCATGTTTTCTAATTGATTCCCTAATATCTTATTTTACGGACATTTTATTAATTTGACTTATCACATGATATAAATATATAAAATATTTTAATGGGTTTCAGTTATTACAGTTATGGAGTTAGTTGCATTAAAATATATAATATTATAGTACAATTAAACAAGTGAATAATATTTTTATAAGAATTTTTTTATTAACTTATTAGAGTTAATAGCACTTTTGGTCCTTCAATTATTGATAGATTTCAATTTTGATTCTTGTAATGTCTGATTAAACACATTTAACCCCTGATTATTTGAAATGTGCACTTTTGTTTCCTTTACTTGTGAAAAGTCACAAATTTATTATTATTATTACTCGTTACACCCCTTAATTACTCATGTGTCATGTTAAGCTTATACTATTACTTCATAGTTGATGCCATATAGTTCCATAAGTAATTCAGGACTAAAATCACACATCTCGATTAATTGAATGTTAAATATACATTAAATTTTCAATAATTGAAATGTCTATTTTTGATTTCCATGCTTGTGAATATTCATAAATTTAACTTACAATTAATTGTTAGTCGTTCGTTCTACCATCCAATTAACCATGTAGTATGTTAACTGCTAAACTTGTCCTATTACTCCATATTTGACGGCAATATTATTCTAAAAGCAGTTCAAATACACCATACTTCTTACGTAAAAGGAGTAGAAGTACACATTACAATGAATTGAAGATCAAATATGCTTCGTCAGATATCACAAGGACCAACAACAACATATTTTTTGTAACCTACAAGTGGGGTATAGCCGTATAGAGAAGGTGGTATGTACGCATACCTAATCATTACCTTGAGAGGTCAAGCGGATGTTTTCGATAGAGAATGAAGAAGCTCATATCACAGGGATTAAATTCAAAATATACCTATATTTTAAGGACTAAAAATGCTATTATCCCAACTTATTAATTTAATAGTTGTGGGGCAAAATAATGTTCTTGGGAAATTAAATTGAATCTAACTTGAGAGTGTATTTAGGTTCTTTGGATTGAGACATGTTAGATCAATTAAAAGGACCTGTGAAAACTTGTCCTTTGAATATGAAATCTAGAAATGGCTTCAAAACAAAAGTTAGAAATCTAATGCTATATGTAATATTTTTTCATCTTAATTCAATGAATAGTTAAGAAATTTAATACATTGTGAGACCAAAAGAAAAAAAAGTACTTTCCCCAAGAAAGGAAAAAAATGATTGAAGAACAAGTTATTCCATGATGGTATTGTTCACCAACATTTATGACAAAATTCCATTTTATGACTTTGTAATTTATGAAAAAAGGAAAAAAAAAAAGTGACAATTTTATTTGGATTAAAAGAATGAGTGAAGAAATTTATAAAATTGAGTCACTTATAAGGCAATTAGGTGTTGATATTTGATAAGCATAATCGATTTGCCTCAAACAAGTCACCTCAGTCCTCAATCCTATCGCTAAGTGTAAAAGCGTTCATATTTTTTTTACTTATTCTTTTCTTTTATTTTTAAATTTGACTTGTTTCCGACTATATATGATTTGAATTTCATATGCTTGAAAGTGGATTCAAATCACTGACATTGAGATTTTTAATCATTAATTTGCTCTAATCGGCTGAGCTATCTAAACTTGATAAAAATATGTGAAGAAAATTATGTAACGCCTCTTCTAATTTAAGATTTTCTTAACTAAATACGTCGATAAATGCATTTTGATCGATATATACATTTTCATATATATATATATATATATCCTAAAATTCATACCTTTATATACAAAATTACTTTACCACTCTTTTGATCTAGTCAATGAAAGTAAGCCAACAAGACAAATTGATTAGATGCATTAGATAGAGGGCTCGTAGTACCCCTTTATTTAATTGGTCTCGAGCATAGAGCTTTGTATATCACATTTTATGATTGACTTGGAAAAATAATTGTTTGATGAATATATAATGACAAACGCGGTTAGTCTCAAACTTATATTTTGATCGTCAATTTAATATAATGTACTGTCGTGTGATATTACAGTTCTATAAAAGGAAAAGTTCATCATTCAACAACCAAGATTTTCATACTTCTATTTGTCAAATAATTACTTCATCCTGGTTAGGTGGACGACAAAGTTATATGATATGTATTGTTGGTGGGAGGTAGTTGGTATCCTGTATAGTCGAGCTGTACGTAAGCTGATTCAGATACCACGGTAATTGAGAAACCACCCAAGAATATGACCTAGCAATCAATGAAATTCGTTGAACGCCACGAGGTCTCAAATACAAATTCCAAAAGAGGCAAACACACAATTTTTTTATTTTTTTTTTAAGTTATGTTCTTATCTTTTCATTCCTCACGAAACAACATAAGATGTGCAAACAAAGGAAACATCAAAAATTGAGGACAACATGAAGATCTTAAGAGGGAATTGGTAAAAACAAGAAAAGATTTTTGAGTATTCCCTAGTTAATTGCTTAACATAATTGAGTTATAAAGAGTTGATAGACATTTGACTTAATTAGTACAAAACAAGTCCTCATTCATTCAAATCCTAGCAATTGACCTCATTAACTGAATCTAATTATTGGAAAAACTGCCTCAATTGAATGTGCAAAGAATGATGCTTAACTTAAAAAATTAATTAATTATGTGCTTTCACACATGCACTTTTTTTTTAGTTTTTTTTAGATCCAGTACCTACATTGAGGTTCAATCAATTCTGAATTCAAGCATCGCATGACCTATTTTCTAGGGCGACGCTCAAACAAGATTTTTTCTGTCCCGAGAAGCTTGAGTCCGAGACATTTGATTAAAGAAGGGCAGAGGAACCCAGATCATCCCACCATAATCTGTGTTGGGACACATGCACTTAACTCCATGGTCAATGCCAATCATAAGTGTATCAAGTTTTAATTTACAAAGATTATTAAATTAATAATTTCTCTTTTTTCTCCTCCTTTTATTGTGTCTTTTGACCATGGCTTCTATAATTAGAACATGGCAAATGATTTTGTACCAACTTGTGTTTGTTAATGTTCGAATCAGATGATTAATTATAAGAATAGATTTAGCTTATTAATTAACTTTTTAACTCCAACTTTCTTTGTTTTTTTTTATACCATGGGAAAAAGGAAATAATTATTCGTAGTTGTCCACAAACAAATGCCTAAAAAAATTGGTAGAGAATCTGATGCATGTTCTAAAGCTTACTAAGCATGTAGATATATAATTAAGGTCGAGACGCGAATTTATAATTTAAATTTTACGAGGTTTGAATTCTTATTTATATGCCAAATCATTTATTTCAGGCGTGACTCAAGGGTAAAGCCAGTAAAGTTTCTGCTTGAGGCCTCCAAAATTCTGAGATCCCAAAAAATTTAATATGAATTTTATAATTTTAATTTCACTTAAATAATAAAAAAGATTGTAAATATGAAAGGTACAAAGTTTAAATTTTAAAAAATGAATTATCTACTTTTTATTAAAAGTATTTTAGAAACTTTTATCAAATCTTCATATTAATAAATAAAGTTTTCACAATAATATTCAAGGTAATGTATGTATTGTAAACAAATGACTAATATTTTATTAATTAAAGAGTTAATACTTAAAAATGACCCTAAACTTGACACTAAATTATAATGTTGACCTTAAACTTTGATAGTGCACAAATAGGACCTTTAACTATTCAAAACCTGAACAAATATGACCTTCGATTTTGCAACCCCATGCATGAGTCTCACTCGCGCCTACGTGGAAAGGTAATCCAATCACACGGTGCCACGTCGTTAAAAGGGTTAACTTGGAGAGAGGTCATATTTGTGCAGTTTTGAATAGTTAAAGGTCATATTTGTGCACTGTCAAAGTTTTTTTTTTTTGTGTTAAAACGACGTCGTTTTTTTTTTTTAATTATTATTATAATAATAATAATAATAATAATAATAATAATAATAAATTTTTTATTTATTTCTATAGTAGCAACACCTAACTTTTTATTAATTTTTAAAAATTATTATTATTATTTATTTTTATTTATTTCTATAGCAGCAACATCTAGCTTTTTTTTAATTAAAAAAAAAATAGCCACTAGCAGGGATCGAACCCACACAGTAGGCTGAAGGAAGCGCCCAAGAAGAATAAATAACACCACTGGGCTATCTAAGTGTCTTGTTTCATGTGGTTCAACATTAATAAACGTACATAAATATACATTTTCTATCTTATATATATACAACGTAATTTTTTAATGAGGGGGTTTAGGTGAACCTCATGGCAACCACGTAGGTCCGCCCCTCGTTAATTTAATAAAGTTTTAATAACGTTAATTTAATAACATTTTAATTACATTAATTTGATAACGTTAGTTTAATATACTACTACTACTATCCTTAATAATATTAATTTAATAATATTTTATTAAAACTATAATTTTTTTTATTATTAGTATAGTTTCATCTTTAATATTTAAATAAATAATATTTAGATATATTATATAACTTAAATTCGTCCTCTACTTTATAATATATATACATACCCGCTCGATTTTTTTGTATGAGGTTGACCTGCCTAATTAATAATCTTCAATATTGGTCTTTTTCCGCAATGACAAAAGAGAATTAGATGTCATTTTCATCTTTGAGTCGAAAATAATGAAAAAATAATAGTGAAGAGTCATTTAAAGGTCATATTTGTACAGTTTTGAATAGTTAAAGGTTTTATGCACTGTCAAAGTTTAAGGTCATATTTATGTATTATACCCTTAGATTTTAAGTTGGACGCACCCAGTTTTGCGTGTTGAACAGACGTTTTGCCACGTAGGATTGGAGGTCATATTTGTGCAGTTTTGAATAGTTAAAGGTCATATTTGTGCACTGACAAAGTTTAAGGTCAAAGTTATAATTTGATGTCAAGTTAAGGGTCATTTTTCCGTATTAACTCTTAATTAAAATTAGTTCTAACTTTTATAAATAATAATATTGCTTTATGAAGTTAAATGCTTAATGTGAATACTACACTAAAGAAAGTAGTATGTAAGAATAAAAAAATAACTCAAAATTATTAATAATATTTTTGTTATGGGTATATATTTAAGATCGTCATATTAAAAGTTTATTTTAGACCACTAATTTTATTGAGACGGCGTTGATTTATTTTACTGGCTTCGAATTCAATTATTAGTACTTAGTATATTTTCAATAGATAGAAATGAACGTGAGCGAAAATTATTGAATTCATCGAAACAAATATCTGACCGTCTAATTGTGTGCCTATTATCAATTGTTATATTGGTTTGTTTTGGCTCAAAAAACTTTTATGAAATGCCTCACAACAAAAGAATATTTTATTTTTGAGAGCATGAATATTTAGAGATGGATTAAGAATCTTGAATTGCGTCATCATCAGACTCAAAATATATGTTTATCATGTGAATTTGTATAATTGTTTTATAAATCTCTTTCCTCTCATATTTTGATGTGATATTTACCTAAAATATCTTGTGTTCCCTTTCTTTAGAAATTTATAAAGCATGACAATCCTCCTCTTTAATTTGTTGACCCAGCGTAACACTAAACTCAGTAACATTATTTGAAAACTTGGGTTCGAACTTTAATATTTGTTCTTATGCAAGATCTATTTTTTTCATTCGAATTAGTTGACTAGATTTTATGCCATATTTCATAACTTTTCACGCATATTTTATGGATCGATCACATGCGAAATATAGAATAGTACTAGAAAAATAACTTGCCCGTGAGTCATGGTTGAATGGTTGGGGAGATCCGGAATCGAATTCAATTGGCCTCCGTCTTCCGCTTAGTCATGAGCTCGTCACATGGAGCTTGCCTAGTACCGTTTATATTTCTTGTATGATTTGCAAGCTACTGCACAGTGAGAACATTAACACAAAGTGCTCACCCGAAGAACAAAGATTGTGAGTTTCTCTGGTTCTAACCAAAAAAAAAAAAAAAAAAAAAAAAACTGCTGCGACTCACCACAAAAATTAACTATTTCTATTTATTAATTACAGTTTTACATTTGACATAGTAATTAATTACTATTAATACCAGTGATAATAGCTGAAGTTAGATAATTTATAACCAATTCACTGAGCCAAGCTGAATTGACTCAGGACGTCAAGCATGATGAGTCGAGCTAGACTGCTAGAGTGAGCAAGGGAGAGAGTTCATTTCAATTACATATAATTTTTTTATATATAATTATATAACTAGAGAATTCATTCGCGTTTCACGCAAATTAATTAAATTTTGAGTGTTGAAATTAAAAAAAAAAAAAAATCTTTTTAACTTTTAAGTTTTATCTTAATCTATTATATTTCGCCTTTAATTTTATATGTGTATTTTTTTAAAGTTTTCATCACTTAAGTATTTTTAATATTCTAAAATACTTAAATTTTATATAATACAATGTAAGTGAAAAAATAGTTTATTTTTCTTAAAAGAAATAGAAAAAATTCAACAAAACTTGATTTATTTTAGTGCATATTTTTAACAAATTTTAGAACTCAACTATTTGTTTATATATTTGATCCAAATCTAATTACATGAATCTAGTGTGCAATTTTTTTATCTTATTTTATTTTTTTCTCTCTTTCATTTTTTTTTTTTAATCTTTAATGTCTTTCTCTTTTTTGCTATTTTCTTCTTACTTTCCTACCTTTTTATTTTTCTTTTAATAAATATCATATCTAATATTCTTCTTCTAATAACTCCAAAGCAGTAAACATAAATAATCAAAAAAATTAATAATTTTAAATTTAATATAAAGTATAACAAAATACCTAATATTAAATATTAGTTACTTCTAGTACCGTAACCTTCATAGATCAGGAATAACATATATTTTTTTGTAATCTTTTTACCTTTCCCCCCCTAATTTCTTTATTTATTTTATTCAAATAAAATCTTTAATAACCCCTATTCATTAAAGTAAAGAAAAGTAATTGTCAATCCTTAAAGTCATTAAAAAAAATAATGGGCAATTAACATATGCCCGATGAAATTAGTCACTGAACTAGCAAGTTTAAGTTGGTATTAATACATCAAAAAGATAATTAATTGTAGTTGACTTATTGGTTGAGCTAACAGAGGCGAACCCAAGATTTGAAGTCTGTGGGTGCATCAGTGTTGTCAAAAACATACATAACCTTCGAAGTAAGACTCAAAATGTGTTGAGCGCTCGCCTCACTTAATGTGCAGCTTAGGTTCTAATTTCTGATACATACTTTCCTTTGTCAGTGAGGCTTTCTGAAGAGATGAACACTAAACAATTGATAGTTTATTTTATCAAAAAAAATTAATTTTTTTGTTCATATATTTATCATTCATGCTTATATTATTAGTCTTGGACTATACATATATTTATATATTTTCTATCTTTATGCCTTTTTTCGTTAAATCTTACGCTTTATTTGTACTTTGTGCTTAAACACAATAGACCTTGAAGCTTTTTTATGCTTATTGCTTTTGATAATATTGTGGAGCACCAATATTATCTTAAAACGTTAGAAAAACTTTTGGGGTTGATTAAGGGATATTATCATATTCAATTGGTCGCCAAAGACATGAACAATACTGAAAAAATAAATATATAGAATAAATAAGAGTTTTAAGCCAATAACTTTACTTTCTAATATGAAGTTTACTTTTAACAGTTTTGAGCAATTAGTTGTGGTAGCTCAATGGTCAAGGAGTTTTTACCTTATGGACTGGTCGTGGATTCGAATCCCTAGTCTAGCAATTTTGTTGTTTAAATTTAGTAATATGTCGCCTGTCACCCGGGTGACCCGGGTTCGATCCCGGTAGCGGCGCTTCCTATTTTTTCCTCGGAGGTAGCGGTAAGGACTACGTAGTTATTGTTGTTGAAATTTAGTAATATGCCTTTTAAATTTGAAGTATTGAAATAAAAACTAAGGTGTCGTGCGACCCATGGGTCGATCCCTGATCGCGTGGACGGAAGCACAAGTTTCAACTAGCCCTCTAACGTGCACTATCATTTATCTTTGGGTGCACTATTTGCTATATCTAATTTCTCAAGGTATATACACATATATATACCCAATTTTTTTTGATGTTAACGGGTGCACGTGCACCCCCACCTATGCATGTGGGTCTGCCCCTGTGAGCTAATATAATTATTTGCTATTCAGTCGTTATATTTAGTGTAATTTTATAAGTTGAATTTGGCCGGAAGAATGGGTGTACATAGGCCTTATCCCTATTTTTATGATCGAGAATTTATTTTCCTTTGTCAACTTTACTCCATCTATTCCAAAATTAATGAATTGTTGAGCTAATTTTTACTATTCAAAATAAATGAATTGTTCATTCTTAAGAGACATGTTGGAAATTTCTTCCAATTTTACTCTTTCATTTAATGAGGTTCTTAAGTACTTCATATTTTATAGGAGAGTAATTTAAGAACAATTAAAACGGTAATAATGAAAAATAACCTACAATTTATGTGTTAAAAGATTTTTCTTAAGGGGTGTGCCATACCCGAACAATTCAATTTATTTTGGAATGGAGGGAGTATATGAGAGCAATAGGGGTGCGCATCGGTCGGTTCAGTTCGTTTTTATATATTATCGGTTCGGTTTATCGATTTTTAGTTTTTAAATATGCTAAACCAATAACCAAATCAATAAGATGTTTTTTTATTGATTTTTGATTTATCGGTTTTTAGTCCTTATCGGTTCGATTTTTGATTTAACCGATAAGAAAATACTCATAAAATAGAAATAGTAGTAACTAACATAAAAAAAATAATCTTAGTTGCAACCAAAAATCTTACATGTTGTGTTTTAATTTACAAGAATCTTCAAGTTTGAACTAAATGTTAGGAGAAATTAAGAGTTTGTATAATTGAAATAATAGGTTTGTTAATTTGAAGAAATTAAAGAGAAATTAAGAGAAATATATAATAAGTCATATATATATATATATATATATATATATATTGAGCTATCGGTTTACCCAATAGCCCAATAAGAAAAAATCAAACCAAACCAATAACCCAATAATTTTTTTTTTATAAAACCATTAAAAAATTATTAACCCAATAAGTATAAATATAAACCAAAAACATTTTTATCGGTTTGATTTATCGGTCGGTTCGATTTTTCACATACCTCTAGAGAGCAATGATAATATTTTATTATTTAGCTACAAAATTTGTTCATCGCTAATTTTATTTTATGTTTGTGTAATAAGTTACCAGATATTAGAAGTGTTATTGAACCTTCCTGTGATTCTTTTGGAAGTAACTTTTTAAGTTCAATTGTTGTTAATTAAGTGTATTATAAAGTGAACTTTGTTGTACTGAATTTTTAGGAGGTCAAAGTGCTTTAATTTTGACTACGTGGAAACAGCATTAAACAAATTTACAACTAATTAAGTAGTATTAAAGGTTGATTGACGGGTTTGCTTCACTATATCAAACAAAAAAAATAAAATTTTGCCTAAAAAAGAAATTAGGATTCATAAGATCTTTAAGACTTTAACCATATTATATAATTTACTAAAGTAGTTAAATACATTAAATAAATGAAATCCTCTTTACATAATTACATTGATTGAATTAAATAAGCAATGTGAATAGAAAATTTATGAACATTCTCTTAACTTTCTACTTTTGAAAACTTGCAATGTTTAGTTTAGGCATATGTTTGGTGCCATTCTAGGTTCATTAAAATTTAGACAGACAAAAGAAATCAGATAATGTTTTTTTTTAACCTTTGTTAGAATTTAAAATAAGATCTCCTATTAAAATTAATATTAAGTTAATTATTCATTTTATTGAGCAGCACTGAATTACTATTTTATCCTTTTCAAATAGTTAATCCTCTTTTAAAAGTATTTTTAAGTTTAGTTGTCACCTTTTAAAATAAAGAGAATATTATTATATTCTTTCAATACTAATTGTATCATTAAATGACTAAACAAAGTACATATACTCAAATATATTTTAAGGCATAATTAATAAGGCTAATTTGAAAAAATGAAACACTATTCAATTTTTTTCTTAAGGAAAATGTCAATTCAATAAGAACCAACTATTTTGAAACGGAGGGAGTATGATTTACTTCCTCCATCCAATAATTTATGTACACACTATTGTCTAGACATGAGACACAGA
>NC_061113.1:8025321-8079153 GCF_002878395.1 Capsicum annuum | reverse complement strand
TTTCGCAATAAATTTGAGTGTCTGTCGATTATTTGGCCATCTTTTAATGATAAAGCATTAAACTCCTCGTTCTTAAACTCATGAATGTTGACTTTTCTCTTCTTCCTTTTCCAACCAAATTAATTTGGTTTAATTTATCTTTTCTTCTTTTTGTTTTCAATCATCAAACTCCATTAAATTATATTTTCTTTTTTTCCCTTTTTGTATAATAAAACTTAGTTAAATTATCCACCGCCCATTTAAAAGGACAAATAATTAACGAGCTTCCTCGTGATTTCATAAAGTAGTGGAATATTTCTTACTTTTCTCTAATTTGTTAATAATACTTTTCAAAAAATAAAATATATGAAAGTACGCCTAAATATTTAAATTATTACAAATTGAATTTATTTTGATTAATTCAAAGTTAAAGATCGTTGAATAAATCAATATTAAATTGTTAATCTGAAAAGCAAAGCAGAAAGTTACGCCGACTAAAACATATTTTATTCAATTTTTCTCTGTTTTTTTTTAAACAATTAAAAAGAATAATCAATTATCCCCACAAGCTTTTCACTAAACTTTCTGTTTTTCATCAAAAAGAGGTTTTCCAAAAAAGTAAAAGAGTGAGTTTCTCACTCATTTTTTATGTTCGATTACCTAAATAAAAAAATATTATTTTAAAGGTATTCGTATATAATTTAAATAAATATTATAGAAGATGGGAGATTGGGTTTGGGGGTTTGGGTGGGGGTAGGAGTGTGGGGAACTTGTTTTCTCCTTATTTTCATTAGGTAGGTTGTTTTATTCAATTTTAAGGAACTTAATTTTTTTTAAAAAGATATTTTTTAAATACTTGATCAGTCGAACTTGGAAAAACTGAAATACATTTTCCGAAAAAAGTTTTCCTCCATCGTGAATACACTCTGAATATGCTTTTGTCTCCCCCTTTTTTTTTTTTGTTTTTCTTTCAGTTATGTGACACGCTTGTTTTTAGTTTGCTTCAAAAAGAAATGACAAAATATTTCTAAATTTATAAATAATTAACTTCATACATAATTCATTTTACCTTTAATTAATGAGAAGAATTTATTGCGATAAAATAATAAGATATTATAACGCGTTTTAGGCACAAGTTTTAAAAGTTTCAATCACTAATACTAAGACATGTATTTATTTAAGAAAATAAGATTTTATAATACTCAGATAGAGATGTTTATATGAATTGAAGTTGAGGTGTTTAAACGTGCACTTTCAAAGTATTAGATTATAAGATTTAATTTTTATTTTATATATTTTTTAAAATTTCATATTGAGTTAAATTAAATGACATAAATTGAAACGAAAAAGGTGTTAGAATGATGCTTGCATTATTCTTATCATTATTCCAAAGATTAGAGAACAAGAATACACTAATTAATCCTAATCACTTTACATGCTCACACGACCAATTAATCCCAAATTAATATATGTATATAATCACATGAGTAGTAATGATTTGTTTGCCTATATCATGAGACTTTTCATTGACATAAATTTAATAATTATTTTGTCAGTCCTCAATTCTGTTTCATATGATTTAATTATGTCAGAAATATATAGTCCAGACATATGAGTATAACAATAATAAAAAAATAAAATAACTTCGTACACTAAATCTTTCACTACACGCGAATGTTCAGGAAAGGGCCAGATTGCAGGGGATATATCTTACTTTTCTTTAAGGATCTGTTTCTACAATTTAAATTTGTGACCTCTTGATCACATGCCAACAGTTTTATCAGTTACGACTCTTCAAATATAATAATCAATTAGATATATGAGTATAACAATCTTTTACTAATAATTTTTATGTACAGCTTCCAAAGTGGAAAATATTTATGTAAGTGCTGATACTAATTAATTAGATTGATTATGTTTTAGTCATGTAGTATTACTTTAACGTAAGCCATATTTGTTAGAAATTTTTAGTTTTATTAGATATTTATATATTAATGGGTATAAATATAAATATTTTCTAGTGTTCAAGAAAATAAGATTTTATAATGTCATATAGAGACGAGCTTAAATGACGTGATATGGTTATGTAGATAGGTAAGATTCGTATAGAGACCTCAATTTACTTGGAATTAAGGGCGAAACAACGTATATCAAAAAATGGTCAATTGAACAATACATTTACTAAAAATTAACTAAATTATATTGTGTATATATCTTAGGCCTTACTTTTTAATATTTTTAGTGAAATTCGTAATTCTAATATAGTATTAGTGGAAGCCACCAATGTGATTGCTTGGTGGAACCAAATTTATTTTTGGATATATAAACATTTGATCAACCTAGAGGAACTCAAGCTTGATACTTGCATTGTCCTAAGTTGATAATAAGATGAGATCTCAATACAATCAACAAAGCCAATATTAATCTTCAAGTAACTAGAAAATTAAAATTGATTCACTGTTAAAAATCAGTCAATTTTTAACGAATACATTCATCGAAAAATTGGGATTCCCAACGAAAAGTCTGTAGGAAATATTTTTAACGAGTGCTTTTCTATCTGATAAGACGTTCTTCGAAAATTAACTGATTTCTGATAGTGATTTTACATGCATGATGGCATTGATGGGATTCAAAATCTTGCTTACTAAACTTGTGCTCTTAGGGCATGTAGACAACTCAACATGTTTTTATTTTTTATTTTTTATTTTCAAGAAACTTCCTGTATAAAGTTTAGGTAAATTTAGAAGATATTGGGAAATAGCTGCACCTCATGTTTTTTGTTGGTTTTATTTGTCTTTTAAAGGTTATGCTTATGGGTTTTCATGCTCAATGGTGGTTTTAGGTGGAAAAGAATGGAAGAGAGGTTGAACAATTAAAAAGAAAATTAAATTTGGAATGTAGTGAAAGAGAAATGCAATTCTTTTTTTTAAATTATTTTTGTTACTTCTTGGAAGAAAATGGATATAGAGGATAAGGAGGAGAAGACACATTTACTACTCTCTCTATCTCTCTCCTCACATGTATTAAACAATAAGGACCAAAATAATTTTAAAACTATTTAATTTTGTTTCTTTATTTTAGCTAATTTAGCTTTATCACTACTAGAAACATGCGTATTTTCTATACTAGCTGATCTGCAAAAGCATCGCAAATAAACTATTTGAAAGCCCCTATAGCTTTTTGCTTTCGAATTTAAACCTGATGGTCAAGGCTCGAGAGCCCAATAATCATACCACAGTGGCCAAAAGAGTGTGTTCCTTAATTTAGATAAGACACCGTAGCGTAGATGTCAGAGAACACAACATATGATTCATACTTGAAAATAAGTCGATCATAAATAAGTTTGTCGTGTCTCGACTCACCCTTGATTTATTTGACTATCATAACAGTCCGTTACAGTGAGTAAACTAACGAAGAAAATAATTTAATTTAAAAATCGTAACAGTCTACTGCACCACAACCCATGTTAGTGTCATAAACAATTTCACTATCGAAAATCCTAAATATCTGACGATATGTCGATAGAAATTTCATCGAAAATTCACATGACAAATCAGTCTAAATCGAATAAAGAAGATGATATATATGTGTAATAAGTTGAGGTAACTATGAGTGAATCCTTCGAATATTGAGTTCACATAATAAATATAGAAAATTCAAACATCTAGCCCCAACTATATTATAACGAAATATTTAGTTCACATAATGAATATAGAAAAATTCTTTTTTTTTTTTGGGTAATCTAGCCTCTACTATATAATAACGAAATATTTAGTTCACATAATGAAAATAGAAAATTCATACATCAACCCCAACTATATAATAACGAATTGATAAGCAATTTTTAGTAGATCCTATTCAATTTAATTAAATTTTTCCTTCCGTCCAAAAACCAAACAAATTAGGCAATTAATTTAGTTTTTCCTCTTTTTTGCTCCAATTTAAATTGGAAAATTTCAAGCATTTCCTTCAAATCAATGAATTAATTAAGGTATGTGATGCTTTTTTCTACTATGGGTACGTTTGGTACGAAAGAAAATGTTTCCTAAAAAATATTTTTTTTTTGGAAAATGAATTTATTACTTATTTTCGAGTGAGTAATTTATTACTAGAAGGTCACTGGTTCAGATCGTGGAAATAGTCCCTTGCAGAAAGTGCTATATACAATAGATTTCTGTGGTTCAACTCTTTTATGGAGCCCACACATAACTGAAATTTTAGTGCATTGAACTGCCTTTTTTTGACCTTATGTTAAGTAAATATATAAAAGATATTATCCCAAGAGCCTTTATATGTAATCTAACAAAGCTCTATGGGGATAACGATGAAATGGAGTGTGGGATACAGGGGCAGCAGCTCGATAGAGGCGGAGTCAGGATTTCAACTAAGGGGGTTCACTATTCGAAGAAAACCTAGCCGAACGGCGTTCAACACCTACTATAGATATATAAAAATTAATTTTAATCATATATAAATGATACATATTTCCGTCGAAGGGGGTTCAGATGAACCCCTACCAAAGGACTGACTCCACCTCTGGTGATAGAGGTTGGGAAGGTCAAAAGGTGAGGATTGGGACAATGGGAGGTGGAGCGGGGATAATGAACTTGAAATATCATTTATGAGACTTATTTTCCTTACTTTCGTTACTCGTTAGGTAGGACATTTTTCCTTATTTTCAAGAAATCTGTTTTCTTAAGAAAAAAATTGAAAAATATTTTGATCAATCAAACATGAAAAAAATTGAAAACCAATTCAATATACTCTAAGACTGCGCACAATAAAACCCTTGTGGAGTTCGACCTTTTCTCTGATTCTGCATATAGCAAAAATTTTAGTGTACTAATCAAACATTTTGTTCCAATACATACTAAGCCTCTACTATCACATACCCTCAACTTGATATATCTTAGCTGGGGCAAATATATTACAAAGTATACCATATAAATACATGAAAGCTCAATTTGTAGGTTGCCTAGAAATATGTGACAATATAATTTGGATGCAATGGATAAATAAATTATATTTAGGTGTAAGTAAGTAGTTTGAGTTCATACAGACCATACTATAATAGCGTATAGTTTGGACATATATGAAATGCTTTTATAGAAGTCTTTACATTAAATGTGGGGTCTCTCATTAATAATATATATTCCCTCCGTCTCAAAACACTTGTAGTTCTTATTAAAAATATTTATTTCAAAATAATTAATTATAGAAGTTCTATAGACAAAATTAATTATTTTTTCCTCATTTAACCATTAGAATTAATTATTTGTAAAGACTACGAACACCTCAATTCTGACACATAAGTAGTACTTCCTTCGTTTGTTTTTACTTATCACTAATTTTTTAATTGAATTTTTACTTTTACTTGTCATTTTTGACATATCAAGAGAAGACAACTTCTTTTTTCCTATTTTACCCTTAAGTTAATTGTTTTTTTTTTTTCTAAATTAATATCAAGATACAATATAAACATCATTTAATAGAGGTACTATGATAAAATAGTTATGTTATTAATTATTTTTCTTAATAGGTGTGCCAACTCAAAATGTGACAAGTAAAACCGAATGAAAAAAGTATATATATTCAATAAAGAGAGATTATATTTTAAGACATAAATAATGGTACAACAACAACAGATTCCACAAGTGAGGTCTGGATTGGGTAGAAGAGTGTAGACAGACCTTACCGCTACCATCAGTGGTGGATCCAAACTTTTGCCACTATAGGGGCTCAAACCCGAAACCCAGGTATCAGGATTTGAACACATGACCACTGGACTAGCAACTTCACTTGTTAAAAGTAAAGGCTTTACGGCCTTTATTCATTCTTAAAAGTAGCCTTTATTCTTTCTTAAAAGTTTCAAAACAAAAAAAGAATGCCACTATAGGGGGTTCGGACCCGCAACCCAAGTATCAAAATTTGAATACGCGATCACTAGACTAGCCACCTCACTTATTTATAGTGGGTTCAAAATTACATATATATTTTTATACTTATAAAAATTGATTATATATATACATATATACGGTGTAATTTTTCGACGAAGTGGGTTCATATGAACCCACTTGAACCAAAGTGGGTCCGCCCCTAACTACCATAGAGAGATAGAGACTCTTTTTGATAAGACATAAATAAAGGTAAAACAATCAAATACATATATCAATTAATGTTTTCTTAACACGACGAGTATTTTGAGACGGACTAAAAGTATATTGATTCAAAGGGAGTTAAACAATTGTATATACATATAGCTTTATGTGTTGTCACATTAATTAAAAGAATATATGTGCATATCAAAACAAAGATGGTTTGGGTGGGGGTGGGGGGAGTAGACCACAATTAATCATATGAAAAAGACAATCAAGACCATCATTTTCAAATCCTAATTACATTCCTCCCCCCTTCATAGCCAACTTCTTCCCTTATTTAAACCTCTCTATTCCTCTAAACCCTCTCCACACATTTGTTTGTCAACTTGAAAACTCATAATATTTCTCTTTTCTCCTCATTAGCTCTCTTTTGTCCCACTATACTAGAAAAAAAGAAGAAGTTAAGAGTTCATTGCCTATTTCTACAACTTATCTTGATGAATCAATATTGTAATAGTCCTTGTTCACCTCTAATGGTTCATGCACTTGAACAAGAAGAGGACTTGTTCCTTGGTAGATGCATACTAGTAAATGGTCCTGTCATCGTTGGTGCTGGTCCATCAGGACTAGCAGTTGGCGCGGGCCTAAAACAACAAGGGGTTCCCTTTGTTATTTTGGACCGCGCCAACTGCATTGCGTCCTTATGGCAAAACAGGACTTATGATCGCCTTAAACTTCACCTCCCGCGACAATTCTGTGAATTGCCTTACTTCCCATTTCCAAAAAACTTCCCTGAATACCCTACAAAGTACCAATTCATCAACTACCTTGAATCATATGCCAAGAATTTCGAGATCAAGCCAAGGTTCAATGAGTCAGTCCACTCTGCCAAGTATGATGAAACATGCGGTTTGTGGAGGGTGAAAACAGTTTGTAGAGATGGTTCAATCACTGAATATATATGCAGGTGGCTTGTTGTAGCTACCGGAGAGAATGCAGAAAAAGTTGTACCCGAATTCGAAGGATTAGAAGATTTTGGTGGACATGTTATGCATGCTTGTGACTACAAAACAGGGGAAACTTATCAAGGGAAGAATGTGTTAGTTGTTGGTTGTGGCAATTCAGGCATGGAAGTTTCTCTTGATCTTTGTCATCATAATGCAAGTCCATCCATGGTTGTTCGAAGCTCGGTAAGTCTCATTTTTTCTCATCTAATATCTTTATGTCTGCGTCCTTCATTTGCCAGAAAATCGACACTTAACATCTTCAATACCTCATGACAAGTACCTAATCAAATATACTATCTTTCAATCCTCCAGCGCGATTGACATAACAAATCTTCTTTATGTCTGTGTCCTTCAATTGCCAGAAAATCCGCGCATTACGTCTCTGATTCCTCATGAAAAGTATATAATCATATGATATCTAATGAAACGTTCAATATTTTCATGAACAGGTTCATGTTTTACCAAGGGAAATTCTTGGAAAATCGACGTTTGAGTTAGGAGTATCAATGATGAAATGGCTACCCATTGATGTAGTTGACAAGATATTGCTAGTTGCAGCAAGGTTACTTCTTGGAAACATAGAAAAGTATGGTTTAAAAAGGCCATCTATTGGACCTTTACAACTCAAAAACACAGAAGGGAAAACTCCTGTTTTAGACATAGGTGCATTACAAAAGATTAAATCTGGAGAAATAAAGATAGTTCCAGCAATCAAGAAATTTTCTCAAGGGAAAGTGGAGTTTGTGAATGGTCAAATTCTTGATATTGATTGTGTCATTTTGGCTACTGGATATTGCAGCAATGTTCCTTCCTGGTTAAAGGTGAGAAAAATAAACTCTCTCTTTCTTTTTCATAATCGTGGTGTTGGCATTAGTTTACACAAACCTCGACTAATTTGACGAGTTATCTGTCACCTCCTACCACGGTACATCAAGGTTAGGACAGACGAGAAAGAAGTCAAAAACAAACAATATTTTTCTTTCTTTTTTTCATAATCGTGGTGTTCGGCCAGGTTACACGAATGATTCGACTAATTTGACGAGATACCTGTCACCTTCCACCACAGTCCACCAAAGCTAGAACAGACGGGAAGAAGTCAAAAACAAGTTAATTTTTTTTTTTTTTACAAAAAAAATAATAATAATTTTGTTGTGTATTCAAGGTGGTGTATTTATTTTTAATTTATGGATTCTTGTGACAGTTATGGAAGTTGGTTTTCTTTTTTATATTCTCTGTTTCTATTTCTTGTATTTGTTAGTGAACAGGTGGATGATATTCTCATTTGCTTCAATATTTGTTTTTATTTTATTGGGAACATAGAAAAATATATTTTTCTTTTTTCTTTTACTTGTGGTAATAATACTTTGAGAAATAAAAATTGAGCATTCCAAGATAATGGTTGAATGGATTAGATCATAGATATGAGCTACAAATAAATTTTCTGTTTTTTTTTTTTTTTTTTCTTTTTAAGGGTATTTCAAGAATATATTTCTTTGAATTTTGGTCTAATGATTTTTTATTTATTTTTTTGTATATAGGAAAGTGAATTTTTTTCAAGGGAGGGATTTCCAAAAAATCCATTTCCAAATGGATGGAAAGGAAAAGGTGGTATATATGCAGTTGGATTTACAAGAAGAGGACTTTCTGGTGCTTCTTTAGATGCAATTAAAGTATCACAAGATATTGGCAAAATTTGGAAAGAAGAAATTAAACAGAAAAATCAATCTGTTACTGTTGCATGTCATAGAAGAAGCAAGTCACATTTCTAATACCATAATCTTTTTTTTTTTAGTATTTTTTTTTTTTTTTTTTTATTTTTTTCTTTTCTTTTTATAATTTTTTTCTTGTCAAGTGGTACCAACAACAACAACAACAACAAAAAGAGTAAAGACGACGTTGTGACAAGTTATGTTGCTCAGACTCTTCAAAACTATCGAAGGGTGTGTGCTGAATCCGACACGAATGAGGCAATATTTTTGGACGGTCCGAGCAACTTAGGTGACAAGAGAAGGAAGAGACACAACAAAAAGCAGCCCTGTCCAGAGAAATACCCAAATTTCATCTTTGGGCATTTTTATAGGAAGAAGAGGCTTTTTTTAGCATCTACTTCTAAGAAGAACTTTGTACAAAAGGTTGATTATTAGTATGTACTAATAGAAAAAATGTGACTATATATATATATATATCTCCTTTTCTTGTAAGTATATTATCAGTTTATGCAACTGTTTGCTGATCCAAGAATATTAATATACATATTATACACTGTTTCTCAAATATCTACATATTATACATTTTTCACTTCTTGAAACGTGTTGATTTCCTAATCAAAAGATAGGAGAGCGTCCTTTCTCCCAAAGTTAAGGAGTCATTTTGCCCAAATATATCTTCAAATTCATTTGAATGAGGAGAAAAAAAAAGAGAGATAGAATTCAATTCTTTCAGATACTTTAACTAAGAAACTCTACCTATGTAAAACATAGATGGGTATGTCTCACCGAACCGAGCGAAACTATTATTTTTTTTGAATGGACAATTATTTTTTCCCCGGACACCGCATATAGCGGTAGCTTTAGTGCACCGAACTGTTTTTTTTTTTTTATTTTTTTTTTTATGTAAGTATGTTGCTTCTGTTCATTTGTGAATCATGAGTCTTGTATATCATGGTTCCATGCTTGTGAAGGAAAATTCATCTTCTGATATTGTCAAAGTTGGTAAAAGAATTGTCAAAGGTAATAGGAAGGTTCTTTCACTCTAATAAATTTTGGTCCACCCAAGTCATTTATTCTACTGATGGGATCTATATTTAGAACATGGTCCACCTAGGGTCCCATTAAATATGGTGGACCAAATATTTATAATTCCAAAACATCCCTTATTTCAATTTAACTATGACATAGACTTTTCACTAGTATAGTTCAAGAAAATACCAATGCAAAACTCTTAAGAGCACCTCCATGTTGCCAAGCACATGGATAGAGCCCACATACAAGAGAGAAACATAGAGGGTAAAAAGATCCCCTTGCCTTCAAGTCAAACTTGGAGGATAGCCCCAAGGCATGGTTCAACCTGCTCGAACTCTTTAAAAATGTTACTAAATACATATCGAATCTTTCATTGTTCTCTAACACGACTAAACGAGTGTGGCAGCTTTTTTAGATGCACAAGTTTAACCTTTGTTGTGGACAAAAACCTGATATAGGGAAGGTAAAGGGACGAACTCATCACTCGCTGAGTTTCAAACCATGCGCCAACTAATTAGCCCTCAAATATTTCTCGATTATCAGAAAAAAAGGGTCAAACTTGGGAGAATAGTTTGAATACTGGATCATCTTTCTTAATATGTCACATGAATAATTGTATACTTTTTAAGAGGTTTTCCAAATTAGATAGAATTCAGAATACTATACCTTAAAGTCTTAGACCAATGTCATATGAGTCTAGCTAGCAGTGTTATTATTCACCTAGTAAAGGTGAAAAGATTATCTTGAAACTTTAAACTTTAAAGGGGACAACTGCATGGATGAGGTAGTTGATAAATATTCATCCTGAAGTAATCAAAGTTCCCCTCTTCACAAGTCAAAATATTTCTAACATTTGTACACAATATCTCATATAACAGCTTGCCTTACCAAAAATAGAAAATTTTGGAAAATAAAAACAATTATTCATTTTATCCATCTAGCCTAGCTACACCTATCAGCAAATCTTATATGAATCATTGCCATGTTAGCATCCTGGATCTTTTTTCTTCTGTCTCATTCTTCTTTATTTGGTTTCTGTACAATGATCATAAACTGAAATGTCCAAAGTGCATCACTTGTAACAATAAATGTCTGGACAGTCTGGTGTACTAAAGATCTAGCTATGCGTGGGGTCCGAGAAAGGGCTGAACCACAAGGGTCTATTATACGTAGCCTCACCTCACAGGGGTCTATTGTAACAATAGACACCTCTGTTCAGTGATAAATGTAGTCCTTTCTTGATCGCCCAGACGCTACTAACAGATGGATGAATATAAATTTGATGTTCAGTTCTATGAATAAAAATCTCGAGTTGGAGGCATTGCATGGAAAAAATCCAATTGATTCGGTTTTCTCGAAATCATTGAGGAGGGGGTAGGAAGGAAACTGTGGGAGGAAGAAGGTTGATAATAGGTTCAGAAGAGTGGTCCATGGTTGTCTCCTTTAGTAACAAATATTATTTCCTCTTGTAACAATCTTATAATATAGTAAGAAAATGGGAATTGAACTTCTTTTCAATGAGATCCAACATGACTTAAATTTCCCATTTCATAATCAACAAAGAACATAAATAAAATTCCACTGACAAAAAAAGATTTAAACAAAAAGAAGAAAATCCAAAGAAGCAGTACATATATAGACAACCCATATGAGTTCCCATGCTGTTGAATCAACCATGCAGCAAACCTTTATCTACTGTCCCATCTAGAATTGCTTCACCACCACATACAAAAGTCTTGTAAAATCAAATATATATGTGTATATATATAAAAAAAAGTCAGTTTCAAACCTTAAATTAATGAATGTAAAACACACAGCTCATGTTGCTCAACTTGCTCCATGCAAAGTGTTTGAATTTAACACTTCTCTACCAGGAAGCTACAGTTTCTATTATGTCCTTTTGCAGTGGAACTTACTAAGGATTTCTTTCTAACCTTGCAATCAGGGGCGGAGCTACAGTTCTGCTTATGGATTCGGCACAACTCAATAGATTTTGCCTCAACTTGTATTTCCATTTGAAATATATTGGCATACTGCATAAAACAGACGCTCAAACTTGACCTCAGCTAGGTAGCAAGCACTGCAACTTTGAGAGTGCACATCTAGACACCTCAACTCGTCTCCACTGTGTCGGTCGAACAATCCAACTTACAAAATTGTCATCTATACACCTCCAAAATTTATGCGTTACGTCAGCGTTATGTTTCAATGACACACAATGGAGGCGAGTTGGAATTTTTAGTCGTCAGTTGAGACCAAGTGAAGATGTCCATATGTGCACTTACGAAGTTGTAGGGTTTACTTGTCAACTGAGTCCAAATTCAGAACTGATAAACTCAAAATTCTAGATCCGCCTCTGGTTGTAGACCTATTATAAGACAACACTTTTACCAAGAGAGAAATACACATGGCCTGGGTCACTAACTATATCCTCAAACTTCCATGAGAGAGCCCATTCCTTCATGCCCTGATAAGCAGTCAATTTGCAAGCGTTAACTTGAGTTGGATGGTGGGCACTATATCTTTGTATGTTACTGTTTCATGTCCTACTAGAAGATTATGTATCTTGTGATTGGTAAAGTTAAAATATATGAAGCTTATATAGGTGTCCCATAAAAAACATGAGATAACAGTGGCGGAGCATCCTTGTCCAAGGGGAGTCAATATAGATCGATAAAAATACTTATATAGATATACTATACGTTTAATCCCCTTTACTTCTTCATGTACTTATTTCGGCTTCCCTTAGTGAAATGCTAACTACGCCACTATTAACAAATTTTTGTATCTTTTTCCTAGATCTTCTCATAAATAAGTATGGAATTTACTTGTTTTACAAGATTCTATGTTACTTCCCTGACACTTTCTGGTGCAAAAACCATGAATTTACAAGATTCATTAAAGAAGTCTAACATTCAGGCATGGAGAAGGAAGTCCAAAAAATTCAACCAAAGAAGCATTTATCAGAAACCAAAAAAAGTATTTTTTACTATCCTTAAATCTTAAACTATGTGGATAATAAAATAACAATTTTGACACAGTTATCCTTCTCAAAATCTTTTAAGAAACCCAAGATTAAATTTGAAAATAAAAGTTTATCTATTTTAAACCAAACAAATGTTTTATATTGTACCTCTTATATCCCATTTTCAATCCAATAAGAAGTACAATATAAAACATTTGTTTGGTTTAAAATAGATAAGGCAAAAACCCTAACACTATTTAATTTCCTTAGTATATGCCCACATTGTATTCCTAGGATAACTTGTTTGCAAACCAAACAAGCCCTTAGAGAAAAACAACATGTACCTGGATAACAATTACTCCGTTGTATTTGAACATGGAAGGGGAGCCTTTATATAACTAGTAAGGTTGCTGCTATGTGACCACAAAGTCGCCGGTTCGAGCCGTGGAAACAACAAATGCAGGGAAAGGCTGCTTACAATATAGGCTCTGGTGGTTTGGCCCTCCCTGGACCCCACGCATAGCGAGAGCATAATGTGCCGGGTTGCCCTTTATTGTACTTTGAACATGGATTGGAAAGATGAAAGTCTTATTTTCGAAAAGTATAAACCATGTATTTGTGGAACTATACTGGGTATGTTTTTGTCGTAGTACAAATCATCTTTCAGATTTCATACTTTAAGCCAAGCTAAATCAAATGTAACATCATGGATTCACTATCAAAAGCTTTATCCTCAAGCATTTGAAACTAAATCACATACATGAAGAACTGTTTTTACCTTTGAGACAATATAGTTGATTATTCACAAAGGAATTACACTGGCTCTATCGAAAAGAGTTGATTCAGATTCATGTTTAATTTGACATCATATACGTACATGAGGAGTAGCAATCACCAAAGTTTTATTGATAACCGTGGTGTCCTAGCCAGCTTGCACGTACCTCGACTACTTCCCGGAGATACCTGCTAGGCTGCGACCTCCCTTCAGCATAGGTACTGGATAACTTTGTTCACCAAAGCTTGAGCTGCAAACACCAAAGTTCCGCTATCAAATTATTCACTTTTTGGAAAGCATTTGATCAATTTCTCCACTCTGGTTGTACATGGTGACAATTTTCTTTGAATATTCTGGCATATGTCTGTCAGCTCTGCAATTTCACAAAAGAACACAATAGTGAGAGAGGAAAACATGAGTGTATCCCCTCATACCGAAACAAATATGAATTTCTACAAACCTTTGTTTTCCCCATTTGCGGACTACGTGTAAATAATTTCTGATTGTGTGGTAATCTAGCGAGTAACGGGCAAATTCTAGGCCCTTTGGTCCGACCTGAACCCAGAGAACCAAGTTTAAGCACAGGGAATTTGTTATCGCTTCTGAAATTAACAAAAAGATCTTACTATGTTGAGAAGAAATGCAATCAGATTTCCAACAAACTTTGGAGCAGGCTGAGAAGGACCTCTTCCTGGAAATTCAGAAAGTTTCTGCGTGAGTCTTGTGAAGATCATGGAGAAGGTGTTCCAAAAATATTTACTTCAAGATCATGACAGGAAAGAATTTACTTCTTGAGATTCTGCCTTCAGCATTTTGTAATCAACCATAAGTATCATAACAAATAATTGAAGCTGTTAAGCAACTTAAATAGCCAAATCCCCTTGACTTGTAATGATCATAATAAATTAAGGTTAACCTTAGGCCAACATAAACAGTCGATGAGACTTCTGTAACGTACTATAGAAGTAGATAAAAGGTAGGAGCCTAGCAGGTCTCTCCGGGAAGTAGTCGAGGTGTGTGCCAGCTGGCCATAAATTAAGGGTGCTCCAACCATAGTGATAAATTAGTCAAATGGTGCATAACTTGAACAAGCAAAAATTACGTTGCCTAATCGCTTTAAGTTTCTACTTTTCAACAATATTGAAGGGAAAAAGGATGGAATAAAACTCAGATGGTTGAGACCCGCACATGGATCTGCCAAAGAACAGTACAAAACCCGAGAGCAGATATCAAATTCTAAATGAACATGGCAGCAAGGGTACAGAGAGAGCCTGCTTAGTAACTACTTATGAAATGAATAAATATCACGAGATACCACATACCAAATTTTGCTTCATCATCTGCCTTCACGGTTTCCATGACAAATGGACGCCGGTTACCCTGAAAATAAGATGCATGCTCTGAAATAAGTATAGTATTAGAAAAGAGTTTAAGGGCAAAGTTGTGAGATGGAGCATCATGTATTACACTACTTATCGTTGGAGTAATTTCCAAAAGGTTCTCGATAAGGTTTAGCATTTCTCTACCGCGTTCATTTCTGCATTTGGAATGTGCAAAAGTATCTCTTAAACAAGATTATTCGAGGGTAGAGCAAACAACACGTCCTTTAGTTATCCTGTCAAAGGCTTAAAAGATTTGGCAATACTTTACCTGACAGTAACATACTGGGGATGCTGCATCATGCTAATTCCACTATATTTCGGCACACCCATGTATCCCACCACCAAATCCTGAAAAGTTCCTTGAAGATAAGATTTGAAATGTTGGCATGCACGGGGATATTAAGCTTAGCTTTTATTCAGAGAAATAATCTGAAATGGTAATGTTTGGAAACTACTGTACAGGACATCGACTGATAAATCTTTTAAGGAGAAAATATAATTGTCATGGATAATTAGATATGCAGCATCGAATCTTTAATGATAAGATTTCCTAGAAACCTTGAAGAGAAAACTTATGATGTTTCATTCTCAGCATTCTTTGTGAAAACTGTATTATACAATATATCAGGGCCTTTAATTGTGGACAGAGAACTCACCGCCAAGCCATTTGTGTAGTCAAAACAGCTGTAATATAGAAGGAAAGAACAGTTTACAGATCAGCACAAGTTCATATTCCAAAGATCTAGAGACAAGATAATGAAATATATGATTAAAGGAGAATATGGGAAACATTAAACTTGTATAGAATGTTCATTCAGACTTCTACAACTAGACAGCCTCTTTACCTTGAGCCTTTAGGACTTCTGTAGAACAGCTAATGTTGACATTTTCTGAAATAATGTTTAATTAGTTTGATTGATTTCTTTATTTCGTAAATTGATACGGCAGGGAATGCTACTATATGCAACAAACTCAACTACAATCAGTTTTACATGGCTTATCGAATTGATTTAACCCAATTGTCCATATAAAAGGCGACAACTTACAAGTAAGAACCAGAAATCATGCAGAACGTGATAAGCCCATGACACTACCTTGTGCACATACTAACAAGCTTATATATACTTTGTCCCTAGTTTATGCTCCAAAAGTGAAGGAATTTTTCCAATAAAATGTAATCGGATACTAAATATATGAACTATTAGGATTTAGGGAGAAAGACCATTGCAGAAGATTTTGTTTGTCATCAAGTCTGTTAATCTACAAAATCTTTGTCTGCACATCAATTTTGTTCCACAGATTTTTACCCTTACTCCATGAACAAAGTATCAAGAACGGTTCGACTAAGCAAAGAGATTAAAAGCATTATTGAGATCTTAGGTTCTTTTGATTCATAAGTGGGTCCAAAAATGAGATGGGAAGTTCCATTTTACGAACTTCTATAAGAGTAGACCGGTTGGCATGCAATAATTTTTCAAGTAATTAACACATGATTTTTTCAAAAATCATATCCGATAGATCGTGTAGGTAGCTCGCTTAGAGAGCAATTTGAGAATGTCGCCCAAGACGGTTTGACTACATACCACATAAACTTCCATATGAGGTGGTCTAAAGGTATAACAATACAGTGATTGAAAGTGATTAAGAGAATGGTAAACCTAAGGAGAAGCAGCTTCAGAAAACCAATAATCTTTCTTATCAAACCCAGGCTAGTTAAGAACATAACACAGTGGAAAAAAGCAGTATCCATATAGGTGATACCAACTAGCTAGGATTCAGTCATTCAGGCATAGTTATTGCTACTACACTTGCATTAGATCTAGTGCTTGTCAAGAGCCTTTTTATCATAGTTAAAGACTTGTAAAGAGCTTCACAGAGCGCAATGGATACAGAGGATTCATATAAGCCGCCCAAACTAATTTAGGATTGCAGTATAGTTGATTGACTAATTAGATCATTCATAGAGGGAAAAAAGAATCATTTCCACAAACACAGAGACAAGGAACAAAGAAAGAATATATTCAGACATGGTATTGTTTAAAGCCTTCAGCAAATCAAGAATAAGCAGTCGACATACCTATAACAAGATGGCGCAATGACATCAACTAAATCATTTGCTGGTAAACAGAAATAGGGAACCTGCTTAGTGAAATATAGATCTGAATAAAGAGCATTCAGCTAAAACAAAAGATACGAAAAAGAACACACTATTGTACCTCTTCAATATGGCCATCCAAATGCTTCAGATGGACCTGTTGAAATGTAGAACTTAGAAAGGTGCTTCAACTGATTAGAAAACTATCACATGTAATTCTATAGTATATCCTCTAAATCATAATAAAAGTAGAAAGCTAAAATATGGTTTTATAGGATCAACTGTCGAAATACATCTAGGAGGGTGACGAAGCACATATGAGCACACCTTGTAGTCTTGCATAAACTCATAGTGGAGAACTGTTTCAGGTTCACTGCTAGCAGCCTTCAGAAACTTATCCAAGCCTTCTCGTGGTCCATTATCCACTGTCACAAAACAAATGTTAGTATAGGTCTATATGGGCTAAAGAAAGCCTAAGAGGGAAAAAGAGATTCTAATAAAAAGCAGTATATCGAGCATCCCACTTACTATATATCATAAAAGATTCCATTGAATCTTATCCAGTTTATCTAATTACGATATGTCTTATTTTCCCTCCCTTCTTCTGTGGTGGACGAACTGGAAAATTTCCATTTTTAGTCTTTTTTGGGATACCAACAACAAACAAGGACTTCCCCGGGTGATGTTAATAGACCAAACTTTTTATTTATCAAAAAGAAATAGATTAAATCTTTGTCCAAACAGACATAATTGCTACCGTTGTCAAATTTCTAGCAGTTGGTAGCTATATACGACATAATCAAAGATGTGAAAGGATTCCATGAATGCCATTGACACTTACCACAGTTAGTGCCTAGTACATAAAGCTTCTCCAGATTCAAATATTGTTCCACTGATCTTAAAGCTGCAAGTTAGGAAATTGTTCTGCTTATGATACAGAGAAATAATGACAAACGACAGCTTTAAAGGAGAGACGAAGAGATCATAACAGCACGAATACCTTGAACTTGGCATCCAACACCACAGAAGAGAAGGCGCTTCACACCAGCTGCCTGTTTCCAGGAAAAACATACTTTAAACTCGCACAACAGTCCTCAGTGAAAACAGGAATCTCTTAAAATCCAAATTATAACGCATTAGAGCATGCATGAGTAGAAAGTGCTGAGTTCTATGGTTTGCATTGTTATGAGAAGAAAAAAATTAGAAGCCTACAGTTAGAAGTGTAAAATGCATGTGGTTGGGAATGGACGAAAGAGCCTGATACTTCCCAAAGAAAAGGGAGAAGGCACTTGGGGCAAAGCCATCTCACATGATTAAAACGAAGTCAAAAAAGGAGCCTACGACCCTACCAAAGGAAAGAGAGGAAACATTTGACAAAAAGACTCTGACATTATCAGGGAAAGGAACTCAGCTCGAACCATCATATAAAACAAATCAAAAAAGCAAAAGCTGTTCTTAATGAAATCCCCAATTGGGGAAATTACAAAGCATAGCTACACAAGTTCCAATCACCTATGGAGAAGAGATAAGACATCTTCAATCCATGATAACATGATCCTTTTAGAAATTCGATAGAGTGACACATGTTATAAATGCATTGTTGACAACAGAAAACAAGCAAAGATTCTGATGTTAATGGAAGTGAAAGAAGAAACCTCAACTAAGGCAAGAGTATTTAGATTAGGAGACAGTGTCGGCTTAACACCTTTAGCTGCTATAACTTCCTCTGGAGTCCTATCAGAAACATGAAAGTAGAGAGGAGGAGGGAAATGATTAAATTAACCACTAGAATATCAACATTTAAATAAAATAGCACAGAAATTCCAGTCACAAACCTTGCCAGGACAGGTCGGGGAGTAAATCGATCTTCCGGATCACTAAAACACCGTAAAAAAGAAGATAAGAGTCCATGAATTGCTGAATAATAAGTAGAAAAAAGAATCCCAAAAAAAACATGAACGAAGCAATTTGCAGAAAAATGAAGAAGTCAAATTCTATACTTCACTATTAGTTTTTTTCAATAAAAAAAAATAAGTAGAGAATCCTTCAAATTCCATCATTGGATGCAAGCCATACCTCTGAACACAAATAACAGCTTCCACCATCCCAGTTTTTAGCATCTCCACAGCAATAGTTGTCACTATCCCCGTCCATTGAGCACCTGAACGCCAGAAAGAAAAGAAAAGAATAAGAATCCCAGATGGTTCATAAGAAATTGGCACACAGTAAAAACTCACTCAAAGAAAAATCTGATAGATCTTGCACGAAACAAACACATTCCTTTAATGACCTAGAGGAGCACAAGAAAACAAACAATTATATGTTCGAACTACAATACAACATAAGAGCACCCAAAGTTGTACCTTCCACAGGCTTAGTTTTACGGGCATACAATAGGTTCTCATACACCCCCATATAAGTCTCATCCAAGGAATCTTCTTTCCGTCCTCGTCCATGGACTATAGGTTCCAAATCCTGAAGAAGATGTAAGGAACAGTCGGTTTCAAAAAGAAGATGTAAGAAACAGTCTGCATTATCTGGTTACTTTGAACTACTTCATATAAATTTGACTAGAGAGCAGATTCCAAGGAAGTGCCACTCATAGCTAGCACTGAAGTTTTTCCGTGAGTAGTCAAATCATTTTTTCTCATAGAAGAACAAATATGCACCCCCCCATCACCCTCCACCCACCAGCCAAACTAAAACAGGACAAGTTTTCAAACTTTACCAAGTTTCTTCGGACAATGTCCTACTTTTGAATCTCAAAGAGGACAAAAGAAGAAAAAGAAGTTTGTACAGAATTGGGTAAAAAGTTTTTGACATGTCATGGATTATGATGCAACTGTAAACTATGATTGGCTGTATGAATTATTAAACAAAAAAAAAAGAAAAAAAAAATAGATGTAGGAAGACCTTGATGGAGGTCTATGAACATTTCCCATTTCCCTATGAGGAGTCCTATTAGACGCAGACCATGGTGTGGTTCGGTATAACATTATCCAATCCATTTATCTCAGTACGATGCTTATGTTAACAACTAGAGAAACCAGTCTTATGATGGTCCAATATATGTACCCGGTACCTTGTGTTATTTATAGATCATAGTAATGCTTAAAACATCATTTATTCCCATATCTTTTCAACATTCGAAGCAGCATACCTCTACCCAAGAGAGTGAAACAGAAAAATAAAAGTCAAACATGCTTGTGCAAAGATTAGTTCGGGACTTCCGGTCGAGGTTGCGGACAGGAGAACCGAGAACCCATCAAGTTACAGCATGCAACTTTTCCTAGTACTAAGTATAAAAATATCTCATGCTCCCTACAAAATGGATTTTAATGAAAGTAGCGTGACCAAAGAGAGATGAACTCAATTTTACACAAGCTAAGAGTGGATTATGCGGTATCAGTGAGCAAGAACCAGCACTCTCTCTCAAGTCTGAACATCTAATCTAGCTTGCAAACTTTTCTTATGACTTCGACAGCACACTGCAATATCACAGCAAGCATTGCTGTACTACCCGCATATGAAAGGACACAAAAGACAAAACCGAAATTCACAGGGAAAATCTGCATTTGACAATGGAAGAATGCAATAATCAAACTCAAGTCAGTCATTTATGACCACCTTAAGGAATGAAAAACAGGCATAAACAATAAGAACTGCAACTAAAACAAACAGTATCATGACATGAACAAAAGCAGAAAAAGACTCACTTCAATTCTAGACATGCCATCCCCCAAGAAAGCACATGCATTCTTGACATGAGCGATGTAGTAAGTGTCGCACAAACCACAATGGCTGCAAACGAGAAAACATTATACTATCATCAGACAAAAAACTACTAGTGATTACGAAATCGTCAGAAAATTTACAACAACAACAACAACAAACCCAGTGTATTCCCACATAGTGAGGTCTGGGGAGGGTAAGATGTACGCAGTCCATACCTCTACCTCTAAAGAAGTAGAAAGGCTGTTTTCAATAGACCCCCGGCTCGAGACACGGAATAATAAACAAATTCATAGTAAAGCATGGGACAAGATGGCATAACATAAATACGACACCCACAAGTAATAGTAAACAGAGAAAAGTAAACACATTCGTAATAAAGCATGAAACAAGGTATTATAACAAGAATAATACCCCCACCAAGTAATGCCCTACACTAGCGACCCAAACTGACCCTAGCCTTCTGCCCTAATTCACGTCCTCCAGATCTTCCTATCTAGGGTCATGTCCTCAGTGAGCTGTAACTGCTCCATGTCCTGCCTAATCACCTCTCCCCAATACTTCTTCGGCCTACCCCTACCCCGCCTAAAACCATCCAAAGCTAGCCTCTCACACCTACGAACCGGGGCATCCATGCCCCTCCTCATCACGTGTCCAAACCATCTCAATCGGACTTCCCGCATCTTATTCTCCACTGAAGTCACACCAACCTTCTCCCTGATAGTATCATTCCAAACTCTATCCCCTCTAGTCAGCCCACACATCCAACGCAACATCCGCATTTTCGCCACCTTCATTTTTTGAATGTGGGAGTTCTTAACTGGCCAACACTCCGCTCCATACAACATGGCCGGACGGACTACCACCCTGTAGAATTTGCCTTTAAACTTGGGCGGCACCTTCTTATCACACAACACCCTCGAAGCGAGCTTCCACTTCATCCATCCCGCCCCAATACGGTGCGAGGCATCCTCGTCAATCTCACCGTTACCCTGAATCACGGACCCGAGATACTTGAAACTATCCTTCTTACATACCACCTGTGATTCCAACTTCACTACCACCTCATTCTTCGGCCGCACGTCATTAAACTTGCATTCCAAATATTCTGTCTTGCTCCTACTCAACCTGAACCCTTTAGACTCAAGAGTTTGTCTCCACACCTCTAATTTATCATTCACACCCCCCGCGTCTCATTAATCAAAACTACATCATCTGCAAAAAAGCATACACCAAGACACCTCTCCTTGAATACGCCGCGTCAACACATCCATCACCAAAGCAAACAAAAAGGGACTAAGAGTAGATCCCTGATGCAATTCTATCAAGACAGTGAAATGCTCTGAGTCTCCTCCCGCCGTCCTCACATGGGTTTTAGCTCCATCATACATGTCCTTAATTACTCTGATATATGCCACCGGGACTCCACTCACCTCGAAGCATCTCCAAAGTACCTCCCTGGGGACTTTATCGTATGCCTTCTCCAAGTCGATAAACACCATGTGCAGGTCCTTCTTCCTTTCCCTATACTGTTCCACCAGCCTCCGCACCAGGTGAATTGCCTCCGTCGTCGAGCGGCGGGGCATAAATCCAAACTGGTTCTCCGAAATAGACAATATCCGTCTCAGCCTCACCTCGACCACTCTCTCACAAATCTTCATAGAGTGACTCAATAACTTAATACCCCTATAGTTATTGCAACTCTGAATGTCACCCTTGTTCTTATAAAGAGAGATCATAGTACTCCACCTCCAAGCCTCGGGCATTTTCGCCGTCTTGAAAATTCCGTTAAACAATTCAGTCAACCACCTTAAACCAGCCTCGCCAGAAAACTTTCAAAAATCCACAGGCATCTCATCAGGCCCCGTCCCCCTACCCCTTCGCATCCTGCGAACAGCCTCTCTAACCTCCTCTACCTTAAAACGTCTACAATAACTAAAATCCTGACACTCCTCTGAGTGCTCCAGCTCCCCTAACACAATAACTCTATCCCTTTCGTCATTCAAGAGCCTATGAAAATACGACTGCCATTTATTCTTAATGTGGCCGTCCTCCATCAACACTGTACCATCCTCCCCCTTAATGCACTTCACCTGATCGAGGTCACGTCCCTTCCTCTCCCTAGCCTTAGCGAGTCTAAACAACCTTTTTCCCCCCTTTCTCCTGTAACCCCGTATACAAGCTCTCAAATGCTGCCGTCTTAGCCGCTGTAACTGCTAACTTAGCCTCCTTCACAAAATCTACAAGCAGTTAATAAAATAAGTATGAGGATGAATGGTTAAAGATGAGACTAACTTATAATCCTCAAAAACATTAACTTATTATATAATTATATTACTTATTATGTATGGCATTCTTGTCAACATCAGCACTTATATTTCAGTCTTCCAAGAACTACTTCATCATTCCTAGCAAGCTTAAAATATAACAACACTCTTTTTTTTCGCTGTCCTACTAAATTTGACCCAACTTAGGACGAATTGAGTACAACCAAAGTCCTTTCCAGGTTTTACACAGGAAATAGCTAAACCATTTTCACATGCTTAGCTAATTTGGACAGAAAGCTACGATGCTTCAAAGATCTAATGAAATGCTTCCTCCTTTACAAATTGAATATTTCACATTCTTTTTTCACTTCATGCCAAAATAATGTCCAATCTCCACATACTTACATCTACAATTCCTTCACATTTATTATGAAATTCATGAAAATTAACCACAATAGTTTCCTAAATAATAACTTTCCAAATACAAAATTATTGAGTCCCACGTCGGCAGTGGGATTGGGAACTTGGTTCTCTTATATGGTTTTGGAAAAACATTGTCTCATGAGCTAGCTTTTAGGGATGAGTTACGCTCAAATACATTTCTCATAACAGTAACAGAGTTGGACACATCCCAATTATTACTTTACTTAATGTTTGGCCCCCTTATTATTATTATTGTTGAGCCCCACATCGGCAGCGCGATGCCAGACTTCAACAACAACAAACCCAGTGTATTCCCACTTAGTGGGGTCTGGGGGGGGTAAGATGTACGCAGTCCATACCTCTACCTCTGATGAAGTAGAAAGGCTGTTTCCGAAAGACCCCCGGCTCAAGTCACGAGATATCACACAAACACATAGTACAGCACAGAAGCAGATGACATAACATAGATACGGCACCCATAAGGAATATAAAACAGAGTAAAGCAGGAATGCAGGAATATACAGCGGAGGAAAGCACACATATTCGTAATAAATGGTCTCCTTATATAGTTTTGGAGAATTCTTACCTCATAAGCGAGCTAAGTTAGGCCAAGGTTCATTTCTTATCAATAATCGTTGACGATGAAAATAAAATGAGACCCTCATTTTACTCATCTCTCCACAACTTCTTCACCATCCTAACCAACCAAACAAAGTTAAAAAAATAGAAAACTTATCAAGAAGTACTACTCCCTGTTTCCCAATTTACATTACACACGTACCGTTTTAGTCGGTCCCAAAAAGAACGACACTTTTACTTATTTGGCAAACATTTAATGCCACAATAGTTTAAGGAATAAGGATTGTTTGAAACATCCCAAAATCTTCCCATATTTCTTTAACTCCATGTCCAGTCAAACTACATAACATAAATTGGGCGGAGAGAGTACTAATTAAGTTTAACTGCCACTCTTTTTGTTTCTCGATTAAATCCGTGGGATACCTGACACCTCATATTAGGTAACTCTATCTGTCTAGGAAGAATCACCTAGTATTTTTTTTAGTTAAAACTCTACTTTAAATATTCCAACAAGATACTCAATTTATCTTCTATTAGATCAGTAAAGCTAAACTTTAACTTTAAAATTATTAAAAAAAAAATAAAAAAATAAACAGAATTATGAACCTGCAGTGATCTTTAGCTGGATAAGTCCCACCAGGAGGAATAGGTCGAGATTTTTTCCTCCAATCTTCTCTAATTTTCAGTGATTTTGTATTTTGATTTGTATCTGTTCAGTAAATCAATAAACATTAACAAACAAAACTTAACTTCTTTTCTTAAAACTCATACTAAAACTATTACTCCGTCCGTTTCAATTTGTTTATCTGATTTTGACTTAACACCGTATCTAATATAATAAATAACACATGACACAAGGAAAGTTATAACTAAGAAGTTGTTAATAATGTAAATAGACATTTTATTAAACAGACTAAACAGAAAATTAAGACGAACAAATTAAAACGTAGAGAAATAGAACCTTGTTGTTGTTGTGAAGAAGAAGAACGAGTGTAAAGTTTGAAAGGTAAAGTAGATAGTGTTCCACTAAGAAATGCCATTGTTGTTCTTAACTAGACTTTGGCGTGTGTGTATCTGCCACAAGTGTTCTGCGCCACAAATAAATATCAAATCAGATTCTTTTAGCAGCTTTTTTGTTTGTTTGTTTTTAAAGCATTTTTTTAAGTAAATAAAAGGATAGTTAGTGTATTAAAGCTCCCGCTATGCTGGATTTCGAGAAGGAATCGAATCACAAGAACTTATTATATGCAGATTTACCTTTCATTTCGGTCAATGTCCATACGGGTTCAAACGCGATTTTAACTTGAAAGTAGTTAAAATAAGTCAATTCAAATAAATTTTTAAGTTTTTTTTTTTTTGTAAGAACGAAGTGATTGCTATATTTTACCTTTGTATACTATCGGTCCAAAAATATCTTTCTGTTGCAGTTTAAATATACGTCTTCTCCGTTATGGGTGTCCAAGTAGATACAATTGGAAGTTGAAATTTTCATTAAACGGATTTAAAATATGAAAAAGTACACAAACAATGAAGCTAAGGAGGTGCGATAGAAATTATTTTAACCATGTATATACAGTATAACTTTTTGTTGAATTCAAATAAACCCCCTTAGCCTTTACCTACTCCCCTTATAGTAGATTTTGATGAGATTGATATCACGTAACATGTCACCTCAACGCCCAACCCATTTTAAAAAGTAATATTTCAAATTATTTCTTATTTCACCAATAGTAAAAATGTATATAACTGAAATCATATGTTGATTCACATGAATGCCTCTCTTTGGGATGGTCTTTAATCGTTGCTCATTAAATAGATGGTTCTTTTAACTTTTGCCTATAAGAAAATTACACAGAGAACTTATGTTGATAGAGGCATTAGTTTAGTTTCAGAATCTAGGTCATTAAGGGATATAATTTATTTCTACAAAAAAGTTCACCTTGCCTCTAAACTTGTACCTTACGAATTTGATATTACACAACTTAGATCGGACAAAGACGTAAGGACAAAAATTAAAGAGTGCCTAAAAATAGGAGGAATCTGTGCAGAAACTTTAACGGGAAACAGTAAAAGTAACCATGATATTTCAAAAGCAATCTATGAAAAATAGGTTGGGCCAAGTCCGTAAGACAAAAAAAAGTGGTGGTCTAATTGGAGCAGCGTTACTGGACGTGATAAGGCACCGGCCTGTTGTCCGGCCACTGCACAGAGTGAGAGCTGTTCATTGCTCTGTGAGACCAGCCTCACACAGTACACCCCGCTTTAGGAATCAAGGAGCCCATTCTTTTGATCAGGCTCTGTGATCTAACTCCATGCTTGGATAGGGCAGGCCAGAAACTAGCCCGTCATGCATCTGACTCCATGCTTGGATAGGGCAGGCCAGAAACTAGCCCGTCATGCCCAACCATCTGGGACAGCCCAGCATTCCACCGCATTAAACCATCTGGGACAGCCCAGCATTCCACCGCATTAATGTCTCCATTTGGGTTACAAGCCCACATTACCGAGCTCAGCAAGCAGTATCCTCTTGCATTGTACTAAAAAGTACAAAAGGTTTCTCTTGCATTGCAGTGTGGGACAAATACTTCATTTCTTTCTTAGGAAAGAAAGAAAAAAAATGCTTTCATTATGTATAATCTAATACTGCACTTCCCTGAATCTTGCAGGCATATCATACAACTTCACTGCATCCCGGAAAATGGACAGTAACATTAATCGTTATACGTTAATGTCATGAACAAGAATGGCATGATTTTGTTTAATCCTTCTTGTTTGTGCCGTACTTGGATTTGTTGCACTTGAGCCGAGAGTCTTCCAGAAACAGCCTCTCTACCTCCACGACGCAGTGGTAAGATTCGTGTACACTCTACCTTCCCCAAACCCCACTTATGGGATGTCACTGGTTATGTCGTTGTTGCTTCTTGTCTGTTTCATGAATGCTGATGAAATTAAAGAAGCTGTTTTTGGTTATTGTAGTTTTATCGTAAGTTGACAGAGATTGATCTGAATTTTAACAACTACAAGATAGGAAATTGTTAATTTAGATTAAAGTACTGCATTCACTGATCATCAGTCAAAACAACTATAAAGAAGCTAACCATTTATGTGATTAGTCTTTAGTTCCACATTCTTGAGAATGTGGCTCGTATTCGTTCTGTTGAGCACCAAATGGTTCATATGACTGACGTCTGATTACAACTTGGTAGTGTCAATAATACTGACGTCAGTCGTATGAATCCTCATTAACCCTATTTTTCATTTAAATTCAATCTCAAACCAGCACTGTACGATAACAACTACATTTCGGCTCTAGATGAGTTGAGACTGGCTTTATGAATCATCATAGCTCCATGTAAGCTCAAGTCATGTTGTATGTATAAGATTCCTCTCCAATCGACAAGTTTTGCGCAGACCACAACCCTCTTACTTTATCATGTATGAAACCGATTAGCGACCCAACAGTATACTAGTTAAAAAGCATTTGAAGTTTTCAACTTTTGCACTTGCATTAGAATTACTCATCTTACATAGATCTTTATCGTCCATCTATCCTATCGGCAACAAACTCCTTGGTTGACCATTTCTAAGAAGCTTTCAAATGCTATTTTAACATGAAGTGTGATAATAGCTCAAACCAAGTACGGTTACAACAAGCCATTTTTTAGATTAGTGGTATTCAAAATAAAAAATAGTTCCCGGCCAAAAGTGGTGGTTTAATTGGAGCAGCCCATCAGGCGTGTTACTGAACTTGACAGACTCTAGCCTGTTGTCCTTCCACTGCACAGAGTGGGAGCTGTTCGTTGCTCTGTGAAACCAGCCTCGCGCAGTCCACCCCACTTTAGGAATCAAGAAGCCCATTCCTTCGATCAGGATCCCCTGATCCAACTCAGTGCTTGGATAGGGCTGCTAGCCCACCAAGTCCAACCATCTGAGACAGCCCAACATCCACCACATTAATGCCCCCATTTGGGTTACAAGCCCACATTACTGAGCTCGGCATGCAGAGCTCTTTTGCATTCTATTATAAAGTAACAAAAGTTTCTGTTTTAAAGCAATGTGCGACAAATCCCAAATGGTTATCTTATTATGTAAATCTAATACGATAATACAAAATTAATATAACTAATATTCATTTCGAGCTGAAAACACTGAATTTTGGACAGCAAAAACTGAACTTAATTAAATTTCGAGATCATCTTCCATTGTATGGTGAGCTGATTGAGAATTTACCTGCACTATCCTTCTGCCACTCCATTCTATCTCCTTCCTCTACGCAATGACGAATAAGTAAGGGTATCGGTCATATATGAATTCTCACTAACCATGTTTTCTCATTTAAATTCAATCTCAGACCAGCATTTTACGATGACAACTACATTTCGGTTCTAGATGAGCTGAGACCGGCTTTGTGAATCACCAACGATCATGTTTCTGCATTTAAACTCAACTCATGTTGTATGTATTATAAAAAGGTTCTAAAAATCGGCCCTAAAACTAACTACCTGGTGTCATTTCACTTTCTATCACCTTTGTCGAATAGTTGAGATACATACAAAATCTAATCTAACATCTACAACAACACCAGTTTGTTTATCTTTATCAGCTGCATATGTAGTACCAAAATCCTCACTAATTATATTTTTTCATTGAAATTCAATCTCAAACAAGCATTCTATAATAACAACTTTGTCTCGTTCCTAAACGACTTGGAATCAACTATATGAATCATCAATGACCACGTTTCTCTATTTAAGCTCAAGTCATATCATACGTACAAAATGAGGATTCTTCACCAATCTACAAATTTACAGTCTGCCAACTCCTCCTACAACTGTAGGAAGGCCAACATGATACTAGTTTAAAATTGAATTTGTCAAAATAACTTGTAGAGACCACGAAAAAAGAGGTGGTTTAACTGGAGCAGCCCATCAGGCGTTACTGGACTTGAAAGACACCAGCCCGTTGTCCTTCCACTGCACAGAGCGGGAGCTATTCGTTGCTCTGTGAAGCCAGCCTCACGCAGTCCACCCCGCTTTAGGGATCAAGAAACCCATTCTTTCAATTAGGCCCCGTGATCCAACTCTGTGCTTGGATAGGGCAGGCCAGAAACTAGCCCACCAAGTCCAACCATTTGGGAATGCCCAACATCCCACCACATTAATGCCCCCATTTGGGTAACAAGCCCACATTACTGAGCTCAGCAAGCAGCAGTCTCTTGCATTGTATTAAAAAGTACAAAAAGTTTCTGTTGCATTGCAGTGTGGGACAAATTCTTCCTTTCTTTCTTAGGAAAAATTTCTTTTATTATTATGGAAATCTAATACTACACTTCTGTGAATCTTGCGGGCATGTCATCAAATTCATTGCATCCAGGAAACTGCGATGTCACACTCGTGTGAGTGTTTACATTTCTCTGCTGAAGGTATTCTTGAATCAAAATGGGACAGTAACATTGATCATTGTAAGTCAACATCGATGAAAACAGCAGTAAAGAAGCTAACCATTTATGTCTTCGGCTCTCAACATGAGAATTCTTTGGTAAGACCACTCCAAAATAACTTCTGTTAAGTGAAAAATAGGAGATCTCTAACCAGTCTTTTGCATAGATGCTCATGATAATGCAGGCATAGGTTGCAGAAGAGATTTGAGTTGTTGAAAAAAAAGAACGGATTTTTTCTAGAGAATTATCAAAATTCAACATTATTCTTCTGGAATTTTCGATGAGTTTCAGTCGATCTTCCTGTAAATGGTTGGTTAATGGAGTATACCAGTTGGTTAATGCAGTGCAGGTTCTCCGGTCCTACGGTTGGGCGCTTCCACCAATTCTAATAGCATTGCTTATATATAACAGGAGGACCTAAAGCTTTTCTTATGGCATTGCCATTCCTGTTGGACAATCCACATTTTCTTCTGCAATCGAAAAGATGCTGGATGTGACACAAAACAAACCAACGACATGCTAGAGTAAACCTAAGAAGAAGCGGCGTGCTGCCCCCACCTCAAGCAAGACAATTTTTTGGAGCAGAAGAGAAAGTTCCAGGACGCGAACGAGAAAAACAGGTTATTTACTAATGATGAAATGTGTACTGCCACTTATGAGTTATGATTCATGTCCGTGTCTCAAATAAGTAAGGATCAAATATATGAATCCTGATCAGCCATGATTTTCCTATTTAATTTTAAATATCAATTATACAATAAAAGCTACATCTCAGTACTAAATGAGTTGGAATCAACTAACTATATGAATTTTCGATGAACATGCTTTTTCATTTAAGTTCGAGTTCATGACATATGTATTATATGAGGATTCTTCATGAATTTTATGCCGGCCACATATCTATCACACTCCTCTTCCTTTATTCGATATTGACTTCCAGGGGCCTACGTCGCATAGCAGTGAAACCAAGATCCGAAAAAAAGTGGTGGTTTAATTGGAGCAGCCCATCAGGTGTTACTGGACTTGAAAGACACCAGCCCGTTGTCCTTCCACTGCACAGAGCGGGAGCTATTCGTTGCTCTGTGAAACCAGCCTTACGCAGTCCACCCCGCTTTAGGGACCAACAAGCCCATTCTTTCGATCAGGCCCCATGATCCAACTCTGAGCTTGGATAGGGCAGGCCAGAAACTAGCCTACCAAGCCCAACCATCTGGGACAGCCCAACATTCCACCACATTAATGCCCCCACTTGAGTAACAAGCCCACGCTACTAAGCTCGGCATTTGGTGTTCAGTTGCATTCTATTAAAAAGCAAGAAAAGTATCTGTTGTATAGCAATGTGGGACAAATCCTTTACAAACACACCTATTTCATCCTTTTGTGTACAATCACACTCTTTATAGTAATCTCTCTGTGTCTACAAGTATGAGTCTGCTACTTTTCCAGTTAGCTTTCTGCGTTCTTTACATGTATACAATGGACTAGACTGTACACAACATGCTTTGATGTGGTAGAGGTAAAGTTTCAAATGTTATGGACAAGACAGTAGGTTGCATTTCCCTTTGGAACTTCTTCAATAGATTGATAATTCGCGTCGTAGTTTCTTCAGTAGCCAAATCATTCCCTGCCCATAAGACCTCAGCCAAAATATTGTAATCGGTATATAAGATCCACCAGGGCCAATAACTTTCTCCTCTGACCTGAAAGATCAAGGCACAATGCATAAGACATGTTGATGTTTTTGATAAACATTGATGGCTTATTGATGTAGCCTACGAGGAATACTTACATCTCCATCATTGAACAAAGCATTTTGTGACTGATTTTAGCCTCATCCAGATTAAACCTTATTGGTAAGTGGTTAAGCCAGAGTCATTACGTTTATAATATGTCAGTCGTGATAAATGACTAATTTGTGACAAGTGTCTGTTACGTGTTCTACCGCATAGTTGTAGCTGCCTTCACAACAAACTGGTTTAACTTTCCGCAGGTAGAAACAGCAGCCTCATAAGCCATGATGTTGTCCAAGTTTTTGGCATCAGGATGTTCCATTAGAGTTTTTAAATGGCGGAATATTACTGCAAACACCGTTGAAAAGCTAAGTCAGTGCTTATAGTGGAGAACATAACCACATCATAAGCATATTATATAATGCAGCAAGCTACCTGTAGTGTGCAGTTTAAGGAAATATGCTCCAAATTCAGCACAAATACCAATTGCAGTTGCCACGATCTGAGCAAATAAAGAACGTCAGATTTGAAGGACATAAAAAGGACTTTCTTGGGAAAAAACTAGGCCAAAAATAGAACCTGCGGAACACTTGGATTCTTATGACAGTGAACTCTAGGCAGGAGAGGTATCCACTCCTCGTAGTACCTGATTTTTAAATAATCAAAAACGACATTCAGCTAAGACAATTGTGCTTAATATCATGAGTAATAAGACAACGAAAATAACATAAGACTTGCCTGAATACTTCTCGACACTGCTCAGCAATATCACGGAAAAGGTGCACTACAATTCTTCTTTCTTCTGCTGTTCTATCATTACTCTGCGCAGAAGTACGTAGAAAAAGTGAAAAGGAAATGTGTAAGATCAAAGAAACTATATAAAACTTGCTCTATATTTGGTATATAATAGCAAAAACTTACCCACATAAGTGATAAGGCAAAAACTTGTCAAGAAGGGGCAAGAATGATGCCTTGAGTTTTTCCACCATAGTTCCCAGGCAAATGCCAATCTGAATTCAGGAAACAAAAAGAAACAAACGAAGGTAAGTCTACTATCATGTTAAAGTATATATGTTAGAGGCTGTGTTGAGATAAAACATTAATGTTTCTACATATAGTTAAGTGTTGCTCAGCTTCCTGCCCCCTGTGATCTTTGTGTTCTTTAGCTCTTTTCTCTATTTCTGTTTTGTGGTATGAGCAAGTCGAGAGAACCTTTGATATGCCATCAACAAATTCTTCAGCTTGGCGTTTACTTAGATGTGAACCCGGAATCTGTGAGTAAGTACTTTTAGAGACAAATAAGCTCAAGGGCAAGACACGAGGACTATTCAGAAGATGAAAGAGTTATTGACCTGAATGCTTTCGTTGAATGCCTCTAATAGTCTTGCTTGAATGTGTACCATTGACTCCAAAAGGAAAAGTAGAACGTTAGATAAAAGAACGTAGCAACATTGATTAAACTTCTGCTGCAATACTTCTTTAACGCGTCAAGCAAAGATGGGATTATAGTGTCAGATATCGTTTGAACTGGGGACTTGCCACAACCTGTTACAGGAAGCTCTTACTTCATAGCACAAGCAGCTGAATTTAATAGTAATGGCATTGCTACAAAAGAAATAAATGCAATTAGAAAACATCAGATTTAGTTTATAACAGGGAAAGGAATGAATAGAAGACGTAGAAATTTACCAGAAATGGCAGCTGTTCTTACGTCTTCTCTGAATTCAAAGGTAAGATTCGGAACTAAGGCACTAACAACCTGCATAAACCACAAGTTAGATAAAAATCTTCGGGCTCCTTTGTAACCATTGTTATTTTCTAGACAGACCTCATTAACCCACAAATGCAGTCCTTCCTTTAACTAGTGGCGGACCCACGAATTCAAGTTTGTGGGTGTTCAAATTTTTTTTATAAAAAATAGTATGTAGCTATAGGGATTTGAACCTAGAAAACTGGACATGGGAGTCACATCCTCAAGCCACTGCACCCAATCATATGTTTGTTCTTTGAGTGATTTTTAATAAATTATACAATTTATTCTGTGTTTCTTATATAATTATACCTAATCTACGTCGAGTTTAGTGGGTGCCGGAGCACCCTAAAATTACACATGGGTCCGCCCCTTCCTTTAACTCAGAGGCAAAGATGCATAGCATATGACAGGCCAAGGCTTTTTCTTCCAGAAGTTCACTTCTTATCGCGATCTTTTTATTCCCAGCAGTGACATTAACCGCGCTACAAAAAATATTTGCATGTCAGCTAAAGACGTGTATTCCAATTGTAATACCCCGTACTTTTTCCTAGCTTGAAATTGTCCCAAGGATGTTAGAAGCTTTCTTTGAAAGATGAATCCACTTTTGTACATGTGGTATTTTTAAGATTTTCACTTTTATTCATGTGGGAAATTGAATTAGCTTTCCAACAATATCAATTTCGTCCTAATCCGGTATCGTAGTAAAAAGTTATGGACATTTTACTCAGAGCTGTTAGAATCGCCCAGGTGCGACGACCAGGTTGATGGACCGTCGACCTAGTGAAGGACCGTCGCCTTGACCGTCGCAGCCAAGGCAGTGAGGCAACCTTCTGGATAAGGTGCGACGGATAGGTTGACGGACCATCAAACTTACGACGAACCGTCGCCCAAGCCGTCGCTACCTAGGTAGTGAAATCCTATTCTGGTCCACGTGCGACGATTGGAACGACGGACCGTTGCAGGTTCCGTTCAGTGACTTTAAAGTCATTTTTTTTAGAGTTTTTTGGTCTTTTACCACCCGTTTATATACCCAATTATATCCGACCAAAGCTCAGAAATTCATTATTATTCTACAACAACAAAATTAAGGTTTTCTCTCTAATATTAATCTCCAAGAACAAAATCCAAATCTTTTTCGAGAACTAAGAGATTCAAATTCTTCAAGTTCAATAACTTCAAGAAACTCAACCAGGTATGCATAGTGTTCATTCATGGACTCCTTTCGTCCATGAAGTCCAAGAATCTCTTTTCAAAGTTCAAGTGTATGAATTTCTTTATGAATTTCATATTAGGGTTGCTTTTGTTCATGTTGTTAATGACTAATTAAATTCTAATCCATGTTGGGTAATTAATTTTAAGTGGAATTGATTTGTATATATGTAGATTCATGAGAAACTATGATTAAACCTTGGGTGATGAAATTAGAGTTGAATCACGATGTTTATTTGTTGTATAATGTTGTTTACATATTCTATGCTTACCATGTGTTTGATTAAATGTCTATATGAAGGAAAAGTGCCCAACTAGTATGATATTATGAAATCCCCATTTATGTACAAGTTTATGCATATCAAATGTTTAATGAAATGCCTTAATAAATGAATTATGGACTGTGATGTTGGTCATGTATTCAAGAAAGTCATGCTTTGTCAGTTTCTTTCCATCGAGTCCTGGGGGTACTTGTATCCAACAATTTAGCTGTATACCTAGAGCCTATGTCATGTTTTCAAGATACTCTCAGTCAAGCCATGTTCAGTAGAATTCAGTCAGTCTCATGACTTAGGAAAACTCAGTAATTTTAGTAGTATTCCGTCAGTCAACGGAATTCAGTAACTCAGTCCACATTCAATTCAGTAAATCATGCTCAATGTCTATTCAGATGGGAGTAGAAATTAGCACCGAGTAAACCCAAGGATGGGAACTCACCTGTTATATGAGGGTGTGATTCTTAGAAGCAATCCTTGCGTTCCAGAACCATGTAGCCAACATATGTTGAGATATCATAGCCTGCTATATGAGGGTAGATGAGGTGGCTTAACCTGCTATATGAGGGTTCCCACCGTTCTCACTAGAGTTACCTATTATATTAGGGTTACTCACATGTTTTACCACTGGCGCGGTATTGACACCATTCCAATCAGGGCATAGATTGGACCCCAATTAAACTATAATGCGTCATTTGGGGCATGTAGGTTAGATGACTATTTTCCTTTTGAAGATCCATTTAGAACCTAAAGGTTAATTTCCTGGAGGAAGATCAACCAATTTTCACGTATGGTTTCTTAAGATTAAATTAATCTCACTATTGACTGCCTTTTTCTAAAAGGATGAGTCTGACGACGACATCATTTTTTCAAATGTTTGAGGCTCATTTTCTAAGAGAAATGTTACAAAATCTGATCCAAATGTAGTAAAAGTTCTTTGACATGTACTACGTCTTGCATTCTCTTCATTATGTAGATTCTCACTTGGTTCATCTCGATGTCGTTTAGACCCTTCACTAGACTGTTCATGTCTAGTTTTATATGGGTAAATGTTTTCAAAGAATTCAGCATTATCTGATTCAATTACTGTATTTTCATTTATATCCGGATGTTCGAATTTATGAACCAAAAACCGACATACTTTACTGCTTTTAGCATATCCTATGAAGATACAATTCATAGTCTTAGGTCCTATCTTAACCCTTTTAGGCATAGGAACTTGGACCTTTGCTAGACACCCCCACACTTTGAAATATTTCAAGTTGGGTTTTCTTCCTTTCCATTTTTCATAAGCAATTGATTGTGTTTTAATATGGGAAACTCTACTGAGTATACGAATGGCTGTAAGGATAGCCTCCCCCTAAGTTTTGAGGTAAACCAAAACTTATAAGCAAGACATTCATTATTTCCTTCAAAGTTTGGTTTTTTATTTTCGCAATTCCATTAGATTGAGGTGAATACGAGGATATAATTTGATGAACAATTCCATTCTTTACACATATTTCGGCGAAGAGAGATTCATATTCTCCACCCCTATCACTTCTTATCCATTTTGATCTTTTTCTTTAACTGATTTTCTACTTCAGTTTTGTATTGCCTAAATGCATCTATTGCTTCATCCTTACTATTTAGCAAGTAGACATAACAATATTTAGTGAAATCATCAATAAAAGTTATGAAATACTTTTTCCCACCATGTGATGGTGTTGACTTCATATCACAAATGTCAGTGTGTACTAAGTCTAAAGGATTGGAATTCCTTTCAACAGACTTATAAGGATGCTTTGCTTACTTAATTTCACACACGTTTGACACTTTGATTTATTGCACTCAAAGTTTGGTAAAACTTCTAAGTTAATCAATTTTCGTAACGTTTTGTAATTAACATGGCCTAAACGTTCAAGCCATAAATTATAAGACTCAAACAAGTAAGAAGAATTTGAATTTTTATTTATTCCAATATTCATTACATTCATTATATAAAGGGCCTCGGTGAGATAGCCTTTTTCTACATACACTTCTCCTTTGCTAATTACAATTTTTTCAGAAACGGTTACACATTTGAATCTATTCTTATCTAGAAGTGAAACAGAAATCAAGTTCCTACGTAACTCTGAAATGTACAAGACATTGTTAAGTGTCAAACCTTTCCTGAAGTCATTTTTAAGTCCACTTTTCCTGTTCCTTCTACCTTAGCCATAGCGGAGTTAGCCATGTAGATCATTTCTTCCACTTGAGCCGGAGCGAATGACAAAAACAACTTTTTGTTGGCATAAACATGGCGGGTGGCACCAAAATCCATCCACCACTCGCGAGGATTCTCCACCAAGTTGTATTCTGAAAATATAGCACACAAATCATCATATTCTTTGTTGGACTCACTCATATTTGCTTGGTCTTTTTTCTTGCCTTTCTTAGGGGCACGACAATCCGTGGACTTATGGTCAATCTTTCCACAGTTGAAGCACCTTCCCTTGAATTTTTTCGTTTTCCTAAAATCGTTTTGGTCATCTTCTACAATATGTGAAGTCTTTCTACATAGGTGATAGCTTCTCAATAATCGCTGCTACTTGAAATGTATCATTCACAATCGAACCTATAAAATAGATTATGTGAGTACTAAGAACATTTTCAATTTGTTCAACTAAGGCATTTTTCAAAGATATACCTTCTGCTGAATGATTACTTGCAATTCCTGCACTTGAGAGACAACCGATTTGCTATCTATCATTTTAAAGTTCAAGAACCTTGCAACAAAGAATTTCTTAATTCCCGCATCCTCTGTCTTTTATTTTTGTTCTAGTTCCCCCCACAATTCCTTCGATGTCTTAGTTCCACTGTAAACATTGTAGAGGTCATCTTGGATACCACTCAATATATAATTCCTGCAAAGGAAGTCTGAGTGTTTCCAAGCTTCTACAATCATGAAATGCTCTTTGTCCAAGGTTCCCTCGGGCACCTCAGGAGCATCCTCAGTAGTGAACCTTTGAAGGCATAGATTGGTGAGGAAAAAAATATCTTTTGCTGCCATCGCTTAAAGTCAATGCCCGCAAATTTTTTGGGCTTCTCTGCAGGTGCCATTGGTTTCAGAGCATTTCTCGACTTGTTGAGGCAATACTAGTTGCCCCCACAGTCGTAGCCGCATCTTGCATTTGACTTTCGTTAGTCATTTTTCTGTCACCACAAGACAATAAAATTTAGTGTTTTCAGAATACTACTTATAAAGTTAAACAACTTTAAACTCTTCTTCTTATTTCTAGTTAACGATGAAGTTTTTATGACTTTCAATCGTCAACTGAATGATCTTTAACTTGTGATGAAGATTTTATGTCTTTGAATCACTAGTTAAGTTCAAACGGAGTAGAAAGCTTAAAGTTTTAATCTGCAAAAACAAGCAATACAGATTCTGAAAAGATTATTCCTTAAGATTGTTATCTTATGGTATTTTCGGGTACAAGAATCTGTATTTAGGCACAACAACTTCAACACTAGTTCAAGTTTAAAACAAGAACACTATGAAATACAAAAAAAACCCTCAACACAAGATCAAAGTGATATTTATAAGAAGTGTGTTTTATTTTTTTTCAGAAATTAAGATGAAACAGAAATATAAAGTCAAGTCTCCCGACTTCACGGAGTGTCCTTAAGGAATAATTCCCCTCACTGTACCCGAGGTTTTGGAATCTTCCTCCAAGGATAAAATGGCTTTCAATCCAACTATAGTGGTACCTCAAATAATTGAATTCGTCGAACTCACTTAACGATTTGATTGTTCACAAGGAATATTTTGAAGACAACAGGAGTTTTTATTTCAGAAAATTTTTCATTCATATCTAAACCTGTGGATGAAAGCAGGTTTATATAGCCATCAGATGTCTCTTCTGAAAGGTGGCAATGGTTCACTTAAAAGGTGTATGCTTTGGAAGAGTCATGTCAGTTCATTCGAAATATTATGTCTTTTTCTGAACTGATACAACTATCTGAACAATCACACATTTTCCAAAACAATATGTCTTTTGCTCAAAGGTTGTGTCTCTCCATTTTCCATTCACACCAATTAAACCCAACAACATTTCTGCCAGAGGCTGTTTCCAAGGCTTGAACCCGAGGTTGTTTTCAAGGCTTGAACCTGTGACTTCCTGGTCACGTGACAGCAACTTTACCAGCAACTACGCTTATACATGTGAACGAATAAATATGTTGTAGATTAGTAATGGTGACATTACCTCTAGAAACACGACTAATTTACTCACTATAGTTTCAAGATATCTGCACTGCAATGGAGACTGAACAATAGTATCGTTGAAGTTGCACGGGTCTATAAAAACGAGAAAATATTAATAGGCAACGATAACTCAAAAGCTAAATGCAAATTATACTATTAGTAAAAGTTGCCAAGAGCTAATACATTGGTCATATATGTCACTAACAAGATGCGATAACAGTGAAACATCAAGAATTTACCTGCAACCTGGGATTATCAAAATCATCCAATACTTCTATTAAAGCTGGAAGAACCTGCTGATGATATTGCTGTTGAAACTGCGGGCTCATAAACATTGATATACGACCAATTGCTTGAATCGCTGCCCATTGCACTCGAGGGTGCTTATCACGGATTAGTTTCACAATAGCCTGTAGAATGTACTCCATATTCTTTGAACTTATTACTATTACATTTGAACATCCCACTGAAATAACCCCAATCGCGGTAACAGCCGCATGGTGAATTTTCCAATCTTTATCATCCCTATCTTCAGCAACAGTAACAACAAACTCTACAGCAAGTTGACTTAACTTTGCCCCTAACTCCAAATTTTCAGCTAGCCTCACCATACACATAATCACAACGTCCAAATGAACTTCAAAAAACGCTGTCTCTACACCAGCTAAAACAATCATATCCTCAAGAAGACTGCACACAAGCTCCTCCTCTCGAAGCGCCACAGAAAAAATCACTAACACTTGACTTAAAAGCTCATAAAACTTGGAATAACTCGCGGGGTTTGAAAAGTACATAATCAATTTCACAGTGGCTTTAGCAGCAAAAACCCCACACTGATGATCTTCTGATATAATAGGCATAAGATCCATAAACCTCTTAATCAAATAATCAACATGCGGTATGAAAACCTCCCGACATTTCGGTATCAATTCATTCAATAAAAACAGAGCACCAAATTTTCTGTTCCAAGAATTCGAACCCAGGTACTTAAACATAGAGTAAAACAAAACATCTCATTCATGTTTCGGAAAAAGCAAACACGCTAAACTCGATACACAAGAAGAACAAGCCTTGAGTATTTCGTAATCTCTTTCAACCCAAATCTTGATATTCAAACTAACCTTCAATTCATTTCGCGTAGTTGATGAAAGATTAGTCCAAAGGGGTGGTAAAATATCCCGTAAGAGATCATAACACAGAGTAACCGTAATCGATGATGTTAATGAGCTACATTGAATTGTTTCAACAAGTTTTTGGATTAAAGAATTTGGGTAGTTTTCTAAGGTGTAATTGAGCAGAGTCCTTGCAGGTTTACGAAGATTATCATCGTCCGCACGAAGGAGGTGTACGAGGTTGATAAGCAGGTACGGGTCTGGTTCCAAGAGCTTTTTTGCGGATTCGGGTATGGTAGCCATTGAAACAGAGCATGTAAGAAAGGAAGCCAGTTTTTTTTGGCGGGGATTGGAAGTTCGAATAGTATAAGGAGTATGGACGGTTGAGATTGAGTTTTGATTAAAGATTGGACGATTAGGATTTTATTATGGTTATTTCTTGTAGTTTATATAAATTTCTTTTATGTGTTTTAGAAATGATGAAAATTGATAATTACTAGTATTAATTTTTCAGGTATTAAATTAGAATATTGGAGTGTAGTTGGTATATTAGAATATTGAGGGCGAGGCTAGAGTTTCGTATATGGATTCAAATCTATATTCAATTTTGGAGCCGAAAGAGACACTTTTTGTAATGAACCTTCAGGCCATTTTCCATATTTATGCTTATCTTCACTGTTTGAGCTTCTCTATAGCTGCCCCTAGTCATTTATGACTTGCTAGGACTGATGGTTCGGTTACCGGGCAGTTCGTTTGGTTTTTAGAGCCAATTCCCTGTTTAGAAATCTTCACTGGTTCCAAATGGCCACCGAGTGAAAACTTCAGCGAAATGATTCCGGATATAAATTCTGACTACGCCAGTAGATTCGAAATATCGATTTTAGTTTAGATAGACCTTTGGTTCGAGTCCCAATGCACCCGAGCTCATTTCGACTTATTGGTCGGAAAGTTGAAAATTTGAATGAATAGGTGTGGGACACATTTTTTATCGAAATGATCTCAAGTGAAAGCTTTGATGATTCTAATGAATTTGAAATGTGGTTTACACTCAAATTTCACTATTACATCATATATTTTGATTTCTGAATGAGTTTTGAGGGTCAAAAATAAATTTTTGACTTTGTTCATGACCCAGACAGCGACTAAGGATCTCCAAAGCTGGTATGGGTATTTAAGCACCCTATAGCCGCATTTTTCATCATTTTTGACTCATTTTTTAGAGCCTAAAATCCTAAATGGGTATGATAACTCAAAATTGAGTCTTGTGGGTGTTTAGGGAGCTTGGTAAACATCTTTTATCATGATTATCATCCAGATTAAGGTAAGATTTTATCACTTTATTGATGAATTTCTTAGTTCTTGACCCAAAATTCCAATTTAGCTTAGGGCTTGATTTAGCCCTAAATTTGATTTGTTTTCACCAATTCATTGAGGGTTATGATTCCTTGGTAATGTATGAGCATTGGGTTGAACTTGGAAACGCGATTTCCGTACGTGGGACCTACTTGGGGGTTTTGGTGTCATTTTTGGACCCGAAGCACAATAGTGAAATATGGGTATCGTTAGACTCGTATTGATGATTAGATTATATTTTTGATAGTGTGATGGCATTTTGGGGATTGTGAAGTGAAGACGAGCATGTGGTGCTTGAAGTGTGATTTTGCGGTTTAGCCTTGAGATAGGCTTCTGTCTACTCTTCTTCATGGATGATGTATGATATATATTGCATGTGAATGTTAAGATTGATATTGGAGACATAAGTTTGGGGATTAGATGGGGGTTTTGACCCGTAGGTTGAATTACTTAATACCCTTATAGAATCCTATTTCCTTCTCCCTAGTTTGGGTAAATTTGTAGCATAGATATGATATAATGCTATGCTTGGAATATGGTTTGAGCATTTGGAGCATGATTTGTATATTTAGCCTTTTGGGCTAGTGTGATAGTTTTGGAACCATAGGTTTGATAGAGTTGACTTGAGTACCATTGTTTCTAGTCGAAGTTACTTTCTTAGGCTTTAATATGGCTTGATTGATATTTAGAAGATGAACTAGATACCTTAGCCTAGTTTGGGCCATAGTATGCTTAATTATGGATTAAAAGTGGGATCATTCGGCCCACGTAGGCCTAAGCTTATGTTAAGTCTTGTGGACTTAGTTGGGGATGTTAGACATATATGAGCTAGTAAACCTTAGAATAAAGTTACTTCATAACTTGGTAACTTGTATTGATGTTTCAAGATTGTGGCTATTTAGTTATGGTTATGATACTACTTGTGGAAGTGATATTGGGAATTTAGAGATATTCCTCCTAGATACATTATGCGGCCTATAGAGATGTTATTTCCTCTTAGACTTAATGATTAGCCTATAAAGATGCTATTTCCTCTTAGACTTGATATTTGGCCTATAGAGTTGCTATTTCCTTTAGTCATGATTGTTGGACCAATAGAGATGATGGTCTTTTTGGATATGTAAATTGGCCTAGAGAAATAATATTCCTCATTGTCTTGACGTATGACCTATTGATATATGATATCCTATAGACAATTACACGTCTATTTATATTATGCCTCCTAGATGTGAGATGTCTCTTGTGTGAGAGATGATAACATATTTATTAATATTATGCCTCATATATGTGAGATGATTAGTGGTATGCTAGGACTTATACATATGACTATTGATATGAGTTCCAGAAATGTGTATGGGCCTAAGGCCATGATTATGATATTGTGATTATTTCGGATCTTAGTATTTTATTATGGTTATTTCTTGTAGTTTATATAAATTTCTTGTATGTGTTTTAGAAATGATGAAAATTGATAATTACTAGTATTAATTTTTATGGTATTAAATTAGAATATTGGAGTGCAGTTGGTTAATATATGAGGGCGAGGCTAGAGTTTCGTCTATGGATTCAAATCTATATTCAATTTCGGAGCCGAAAGAGACACTTTTTGTAATGACAATTCAGGTCATTTTTCATATTTATGCTTATTTTCACTGTTTGAGCTTCTCTATAGCTGTCCCAAGTCATTTATGACTTGCTAGGACCGACGGTTCGGTTATCGGGCAGTTCGTTTGGTTTTTAGAGTCAATTCCCTGTTTAGAAGTCTTCACTGGTTCCAAGTGACTACCGAGTGAAAACTTCAGTGAAATGATCCTGGATATAATTTCTGACTACGCCAGCAGATTCAGAATATCGATTTTATTTTAGGTATACCTTTGGTTCGAGTCCCAATGCACCCGAGCTCAATTCGACCTATTGGTCGGAAAGTTAAAAATTTGAATGAATAGGTGTGTGACCCACTTTTTATCAAAATGATCTCGGATGAAAGTTTTGATGATTCCAATGAATTTAAAATGTGGTTTGCACTCAAATTTCACTATTGGATCATATATTTTGGTTTTCGAATGAGTTTCGAGGGTCAAAAATAAGTTCTTGACTTTGCTGATGGCCCAGACAGCGACTGCGGATCTCCAAAGCTGGTATGGGTATTTAAGCACCCTATAGCCGCGTTTTTCACCATTTTTGACTCATTTTTAAGAGCCTAAAACCCTAAATGGGTATGATAACTCAAAACTAAGTCTTGTGGGTGCCTAGTGAGCTTGGTAAACATTTTTTATCATGATTATCATCCGGATTAAGGTAAGATTTTATCACTTTATTGGTGAATTTCTTAGTTCTTGACCCAAAAACCCAATTTAGCTTAGGGCTTGATTTAACCCTAAATTTAGTTTGTTTTCACCAATTCATTGAGGGTTATGATTCCTTGGTAATGTATGAGCATTGGGTTGACCTCGGAAATGTGATTTTCGTTCGTGGGATCCACTTGGGGTTTTTGGTGTCGTTTTGGGACCCGAAAATAATAGTGCAATATGGGTATCGTTAGACTCGTATTGATGAGTAGATTATATTTTTGATAGTGTGATGACATTTTGAGGATTGTTAAGTGAAGACGAGCATGTGGTGCTTGAAATGTGATTTTGAGGTTTAGCCTTGAGGTAGGCTTCTGTTTACTCTTCTTCATGGATGATGTATGATATATATTGCGTGTGAATGTGAATGTTAAGATTGATATTGGATAGAATGACTTAGTATTGATTATACATATAAGTTTGGGGATTAGATAGGGGGTTTGACCCATTGGTTGAATTACTTAATACCCTTGTACAATCCTATTGCCTTCTCCCTAGTTTGGGTAAATTTGTAGCATAGATATGATATAATGCTATGCTTGGAATATGGTTTTAGCATTTGAAACATGATTTGTATATTTAGCCTTTTGGGTTAGTGTGATTGTTTTGGAATCATAAGTTTAGTAGAGTTGACTTGAGTACCCTTGTTTCTAGTTGAAGTTATTATCTTAAGCTTTAATATGGCTTGCTTGATATCTAGAATATGAACTAGATACCTTAGCCTAGTTTGGTCCATAGTATGCCTAATTATGGAAATTATGTATTAAAAGTGGGATCATTCGGCCCACTTAGGCCTCAGCTTATGTTAAGTCTTGTGGACTTAGTTCGGATGTTAGACATATATGAGCTAGTAAACCTTGGAATAAGGTTACTTCATAACTTGGTAACTTGTATTGATATTTCAAGATTGTGGCTATTTAGTTATGGTTATGATACTACTTGTGGAAGTGATATTGGGAATTTAGAGATATTCAACCTAGATATATTATGTGGCCTATAGAGATACTATTTCCTCTTAGACTTGATGATTGGCCTATAAAGATGTTATTTCCTCTTAGACTTGATGTTTGGCCTATAAAGTTGCGAATTCCTTTAGTCATTATTGTTGGACCTATAGAGATGATGGTCCTTTTGGATATGTAAATTGGCCTAAAGAAGCAATACTCCTCATTCTCTTGACGTATGACCTATTGATATATGATATCCTATAGATAATTACACGTCTATCTATATTGTGCCTCCTAGATATGAGATGTCTCTTGTGTGAGAGATGATAATATATTTATTGATATTATGCCTCATATATGTGAGATAATTAGTGGTATGCTACGGCTTATACATATGATTATTGATATGAGTTCTGGAAATGTATATGGGCCAAGGGCCGTGTTATAGTACTGATTAAATATCCAAGAAGTGTTTATCATTGTGAATTATGTGACTGGGATTTATAAATATAAATATGTATATATTTGTATACACCTCTCTCCAGTATAGGAGAAAGGAAGATGCAGTACGGTGATTATTATTCCACTAATTCAATACTGGTGATGGCATGCATAGGTTTGGTATATTCATGATTATTTACCATTATAAATGATGTGATTATAGCTGAAATGTGATCTTATGATTGTTCTTCTTGTTAGACGGTTAAATTATGTGGTAACTAGTTGTCTATTAGCTGAATATTACACTTGATGGCTAGGAAGCTAATGTATTAGTTAATGAATCTTGCTTAGTTGGAACATGGCAGCTAACGATGGTCAGTTAATGAATGATATCATTTAATAAAAGATGGTTAGGCGACAAGTAGTAATGTGTTGTCTAGCAATGATTAACAAAAATAGGATGAATAGTTTATAATAATGAATGGTGGATAAATGACGGTTTTGGTCTAATGATGAACCTTGACTAGATGTTAGATGTTACTATTAAATGAATAGTGGTTAGTTGTTATCCCTTGTACAAGGATTATGTGAAGGATAATGTTTAGGCTAATAACTAGAGGTTATGTGATGACTAGCGAACTAGCATTTAAATAATAATAAGTGTTGGTTAGCTAATAACGAGTAGTTAGAATGTATTGATAAGATACACATCTTTATGGTTATGAGTATATCGGCTTGTGTCTGTGCACCTATTATATGCCTATATTTATGTGTCGAGAGTTATGATGATACATTGGTACCCGACCAGCCCGGAGAATATTGTGCTGACATACTGATACTCAGCAAGGCCAGAGGATATTATAATGATATTGATACTCGGTTTGAGTTTGGAGGATACTATTGAGATGATATTGATTTCCAACAAGGCCAGAGGATATTATGATGATATTGATACCCAGTTCAAGTCCAGAGGATACTATCAAGATGATATTGATTCCCAGTAAGGCCGGAGGTTGATTACGATGATGATGGTCCTAATGAGGACAGTTATTATGAGTTGTGATATTGATGGTATACTTTGCATTCATTCTTATATGTGCATCGCCTAGCACTAGTATGCACCTATGTTTATCAGCCAGTATGGGACGGTTGCATAGATATGGGTGAAAAATATGCCTTGTGTTGTTATATGTTGATTGAACCTTTCGAGTTTGGGGCGGTGGGTGTACGCATAGGCTCGGCTAGGTATTTGGTTGTCCGGAGTAGCCAATTATTTACGATGTTATTGATATTATTATTATCATTGTTATGATCATTATTATGGCTAGCCTATGATAGATTGCTCATGGATCCGGTATTGGGATTGAGGTATGTCTTCGATCTTTGCTATCTTATGATTACATTACTATGCACGATTATTCTATGTCTAGCTATATGGATTAGAAATCCTGAGTATGTTGGTATTGAATCATGATAGTATTATAATGAGGTCTTACAATGAGAACATGACGATCTAGGTTATGTTTGAGATGACCTCCTGTTTATATGTATTATATATATATACATATATATATATATATATATATCTTGCTATATGAAGTCATGGTACTATCGGATATCCCTTTCTTCATTGTTCATATTGTATAGTCGTTCCTTCTCTTTGTATATTACAATATATCTTTCTTTCTCTCTTTATCTGTATATTGACCTGGGATATACGGTATAGCTTTGGCATATATTGAATGTAGCTGGAATAAGATAGTCTCCTTGATACTTCCTTAGTCTTATTATGTTAGACTCTTGGACATGAACAGGATAGTCGTCCCTTGTTATTCTCATTGACTTATTACATGATTTATGGACTCTTGGTTGTAGTTTCCATTCTGTTTATATGTTGTATATATCTACTTTATCTTTGGAGCTCAGTTGGCAGTTGCCTACTGAGTACCATTTGTTTGGTACTCATACTACACCTCCGCAGCCTGCAGATCATAGTATGAGTTATCACTGTTGGTGTTTGCATCGTGTGGAGTAGTCCTGATTCGGAGACTTAGAGTGAGCTCCTGACATTCGGCGTATTACTTATCGCTCTCCTATGTATTAGACTAGCCTCTAAGTTGTATTCAGAGCTAAGTTGAATCAGTGTATTTCTCCTTGATATATCACTTTTGTACTCTTATTATGGTTAGAAGCTCTTGTACTGATACCACCAGATTTTGGGATTCATCTATGTATTGATCTTTATCTCATATATTCCGTATTCTTTTCCTTATGTTATTGAGTAGTCCGTTACTAGCTGTTCTGAACTACAGGTTGGCTTTCCCACTAGTGGGTTATGGTAGGTGCCATCATGACCTGAAAAGTTGGGTCGTGAAAAATTGGTATCAGAGCCTAGGTTTCTTCGGTGTATTAATACAAGAGCTAAGTGTTTGTAGAGTTCTGCGGATCGGTGTAGAGGCTTCCGTAACCTATCTTCGGGAGGCTACAGTGACATTTTAGGAAATTCACTTCATGACTCCTTATCGTGTGTCCGCATTCCTATCAACCTTGAACATATTCTTTTACTCTATTCTATCCTTGAAGGACGATGCGGTATTGTCAACACATGCAGATAAAACTCCAATACGATTTTCCAGAATTTTAGTGTAGTATCAACTAGAGAGTCAGAGATGGATATCGAATACCTTCAGTGGTAGCTAAAAAGGATTTGGGTTGAGTCCCCATCAGACTTTCATAGTGTGGTATGTTTTTTGGGCCATGGTGACCATTCTGGATTATGAGGGGTAGTATCTCAAAGTATTTTAGATTCTTGATTTGGTTATGTTGTGATAAGATACTCGTTCAGAGAATGCCCCTGGTATGAGATAGATGATCAGCTAGAGTTAGCATGCATTCCCCGTTAGCCTAGAGTTCCTAAAATAGGTTGTGATATAGGAAGTTTGGACATAAATTTGCGGATTTCTCTCAGCATCAGTTGGACATCCATTTAGGATTAGTTTGTGTTCTCTCAATATTGATGCTTTAGGAAATACTATGACTATAGAGAAACCAACTACTAGTCTAGGGAGTATCCCTGACATGAATTCCAATTATTCAGCTCATTTAGATCAGCTCGTGATGTTGTGGCATCTTTAGTTATAGATGGTGCGTTTGGCGCCTTAGTTGATGATTCAGTCAGTCAATCCGATTTAGACCCGTTCGAATTTATTTTCCCTATGCCCGTTAGTCATGTGACTAAAAATGTTGCCAAGATTGGAGCATTTTTACTTCTCACATTTATCTCGTATTATGTGTATTGGGGTTTTCATACCCATTGATAATTATATGCCTTGATGAATTTATATCGGTCATTATGTGCCTTATTGTTGAATTCATGATTATATTACTACTCCGTGATTTATTTTTTTTAGTAGTGGATGGAGTAGATCTATATTGATGTTGTTTCCCTATGGGTGTGGTTTTGGGTTCAAGTCCCATTTATATTGGCACGTTACCCCTGTTGTGGCCCTTGAGTAGTACATGATATTGATGTTCATTTTAGTATCACCTGTTCAGAATGTTGATCTTGATATTGCTATTGCTATTGCTACCACTGTGTGAAATTATTGATATTACTTGATATTATTACTTGATGTTGTTACATGATGAATTTGGTTCTCGTTGGCTAGCTGTATAGACTAATGTTATCTAGTTAGAGTTTTATTTTATTGTGATACTAATTGGTGGCTAGAGTAGATATAGCCTAATTTGGCGAGTTCTTTCCCCTATCCTGGTGAGGTTAACTGTGTTCCCTCTTGGTTAGCTTTATTAGATTTGTTCGGGCACGTGTTTTGGTATCGAATGTAAGTTGACCTTCCGTGATTTTTTTGGATTTGAGTCGGCAATTTAGTTATGTTTCCCGTTTTGAGTTTGAGATTCTTAGACTTGCCTCCTGGTTTGTGAAGGATTGTGTTTTGGCTATCCCTTCCAATATAACCCTTTTGTTAGATTAATTAGTTTGAGGTCCATTCTTTGGTTGTGACTATTTCATCGCTCGATAGTAGTTTTGACATCGATATTGAGGTGTCGTGGATTTATCTCTTAGATTTGATGGGTTCGTTCCTTTGTGATGGCTCGCCTTGTTGTTAGTGTGGAGATTGGATACTCTTTTGTTGTTGTGATATGGTTTTATCTAGAGGAGTTGGAAGATAAAGGCAGGTGGCCTTTCCTGTGACCGCTTCTAAAGTTGGAAAATTAGAATCTCTTTAGCTTGAGTTGTTCGTACTCTGGTGATTGTCTTGACTTTGACCTTGGCCTTGAGATTGGTATTTCTTCTTTGATAATGTGGTTCTTGGGTGGATTCAGGAAATCCCTATTTCAGCATTTGTTTGGCCTAGTGAGGCTTGGTGGAGTGATTCTCCTCGATGATACGTGTTTATGGTTGTTTCTTTACCTAGATGGGGTATTGTATTGGTTAGTTCCGGCTTAATTTGCATTTCTCCGAGTTGCTAAACTGTTTACCTTCACTAGTGTGGTTTTAGGTCTTGAGAATTTTTGAGTATGTTTTGATAGCTCATGCCCTCCAGCAGATATTGGATACGTTATTTGCACTTTCAGTCGACGATTTAATTTTTTACATGATTTCTATATTGTGGCTTGGTATGATTTATCTGGGATATGTTAGATTTAGATACTAAAGTTGATTTGAATGGTTGTTAATGATATAGTTTTATTGGTTCAGTTTTGACTTGACGCTTTGGAATGGCGATTGGGAAGTATGATAAATTTGGATCATTAGTGCCTACCCATTCTTAGTTTTGGTTTAAGATATTTGAGATCGAGCGATTCAGCCTTGGTATTGAGATTTCAGCTTGGTGTTGTAGAGCTTGCGTGCAACTTTTTTTTAGACTTGTCTTCATTCAGATTTCATTTATAGGTTGGTTGAGCTTACTCTGTGTTTGTCTATTTGGTATTCTTGACGTCGGTTGGATTATAGTTGATAAGTGTTCAGATGATAGCCCATGGGCCTCGTATTGGTTATTTCAGTTTTGACCTCGAGTTTCAGTTTTCTTTGAGAATTTTGGATGATTTACTCAGTGGGAGTAATATACTTGAGTTGGATTTAGTATGCCTTTTTTCTCGATACATGGATCATCCTGGAGAAAAATATTCAATCATAAGTAGTTATATCTTGGATTTCAAAATTTTAGTTTGATTTTCATTCGGACTGGTTGCAGCATTGACATGGATTGCATTCCTTGATTATCTCCATTTGTATGCCCAGATTATGCCTTATGGGCTTATTTCCATGTTTTCCTTATGGACTTTCAGCGGATCAGCTTTAGTTCTTTGATTTCTCTATGATGAGATGGAGTCGATGAGACTTAGGTGATTTTCCTCCTAGTTTGGAGTTGAGAGCATGTGTAAAATTGTTAAGGAATGTTATTTTTGGATTTGGAGTTGGTTTTATGACTTATGTCTTAGTTTGCTTTTGTCTTGGATGAGCCTTTGTTGATTTATATGGATATAGAGATGGTATTAGCATGATGTGATTCAGATATGCGTGCGTCAGCCTTTCCAGTTCAGTTGTCGGTCAAGTTGAGTTGGCTATTTTGGAAGTAGAATGAGAGTGCTTGTTGAAAAAGGGATACTTGTGGCAAAATCCCATAGAAGTGCTTTCTCTCCGTTGAGGTTACCTGGGAAGTCATGCTTGGAGCATGTGGTCCCAATACCTCATCCGTTCGAGCTTTTGAGATTCTTTCTATCTGTTGACTTTCGGGGGCGATGTTGTAATGACCCTTCAGGTCATTTTCCATATTTATGCTTATCTTCACCATTTAAGCTTCTCTATAGCTGCCCCAAGTCATTTATGACTTGCTGGGACCGACGGTTCGACTACCGTGCAGTTCGTTTGGTTTTTAGAGTCAATTCCCTGTTTAGAAGTCTTCACTAGTTCCAAATGGCCGCCAAGTGAAAACTTTAGCGAAATGATCCCAGATGCAAATTCTGACTATGCCAGCAGATTCGAAATATCAATGTTAGTTTAGGGAGACCTTTAGTTCGGGTCCCAATGCACTCAAGCTCATTTTGACCTATTGGTTGGAAAGTTGAAAATTTGAATGAATAGGTGTGGGACCCACTTTTTATCAAAATGATCTCGGATGAAAGTTTTGACGATTCCAATGAATTTAAAATGTGGTTTGCACTCAAATTTCACTATTGGATCATATATTTTGGTTTCCGAATGAGTTTTGAGCGTCAAAAATAAGTTTTTGACTTTGTTGATGGCCCAGACAGCGACTGCAGATCTCCAAAGCTGGTATGGGTATTTAAGCACCCTATAACTGCGTTTTTCACCATTTTTGACTCATTTTTGAGAGCCTAAAACCCTAAATGGATATGATAACTCAAAACTAAGTCTTGTGGGTGCCTAGTGAGCTTGGTAAACATCTTTTATCATGATTATCATCCGGATTAAGATAAGATTTTATCACTTTATTGGTGAATTTCTTAGTTCTTGACCCAAAATCCCAATTTAGCTTAGGGCTTGATTTAGCCCTAAATTTAGTTTGTTTTCACCAATTCATTGAGGGTTATGATTCCTTGGTGATGTATGAGCATTGGGTTGGCTTCGAAAATGCGACCCACTTAGGGGTTTTGGTGTCGTTTTTGGACCCGAAACACAATAGTGCAATATGGATATCGTTAGACTCATATTGATGAGTAGATTATCTTTTTGATAGTGTGATGGCATTTTGGGGATTGTGAAGTAAAGACGAGCATGCGGTGCTTGAAGTGTGATTTTGCGGTTTAGCCTTGAGGTAGGCTTCTGTCTGCTCTTCTTCATGGATGATGTATGATATATATTGCGTGTGAATGTGAATGTTAAGATTGATATTGGATAGAATGACTTAGTATTGATTATACATATAAGTTTGGGGATTAGATGGGGGTTTTGACCCGTAGGTTGAATTACTTAATACCCTTGTAGAATCCTATTGCCTTCTCCCTAGTTTGGGTAAATTTATAGCATAGATATGATATAATGCTATGCTTGGAATATGGTTTTAACATTTGAAGCATGATTTGTATAGTTAGACTTTTGGGCTAGTGTGATAGTTTTGGAACCGTAAGTCTGGCAGAGTTGACTTGAATACTCTTGTTTCTAGTCAAAGTTACTATCTTAGGCTTTAATATGGCTTGCTTGATATCTAGAAGATGAACTAGATACCTTAGCCTAGTTTGGACCATAGTATGCCTAATTATGGAAATTATGGATTAAAAGTGGGATCATTCGGCCCACTTAGGCCTAAGCTTATGTTAAGTCTTGTGGACTTAGTTGCGGATGTTAGACATATATGAGCTAGTAAACCTTAGAATAAGGTTACTTCATAACTTTATAACTTGTATTGATGTTTCAAGATTGTGGCTATTTAGTTATGGTTATGATACTACTTCTGGAAGTGATATTGGGCATTTAGAGTTTGATACCCCGAGTTTTTCCCGTTAAATATTTCGCTCCCAAACGTATCGAGTCGTTAAAGCCTTTTTATCTTGCCAAGAGAAGCTTAGCACTCAAAAAAAAAATTGCTAAGTGTTGAAACTTTCTCATTTAGACCTCTGGTCTTCGGGTATTTATTTGACAACCTTTCCGACATCCGTTTTTTGATTTTCCAGTTGGTTTACAATGGGAAACGTCTCAATACATCCCGGTGAGTTTCGGAATTTTTGGAGTAGCATAAGGGCACGTTTGGGTGCCCAAAACAGTGGCACTATGCGATTAGCATGCTCCAGAAATTTTCAGCATTTCTGGGCCAACTTCAAACAATCATCACTTCCTGAATATAAGCAATTGGGAGATCTGATATATATCAAATGAAAGCTCTTTGAGTCTTCTTTCCAATGCAATTGGTTTCACCCCATTCCAACATCAGAGTAATAAGTTACGATCAATTTATTTCAGCATGTCAAATCAGTAACTGAGGGATGGATTTGATTTGGGTCAACTTCGGTTCATCGTTACTCCTTATATATGACTAACTGGGTGGCCTACCATATATAAAATTAAAGATCTTTGAGTTATCTTTCCAACAATATAAATGTCGTAAAAATTCAATACCTGAACGAGGAGTTATTCAGTTATTCGTGGCCAAGGTACGCAGGATTTTCTGCCATTTTTCAATTTCCTTAGGGGCAATCCAGTCATTTCACCCTTGCCCTTTTTCGTGGAAATAAGCATAAAAGCTGATTTTGGGCATCAAAGTCTCTTATTTTCAAAAAAAAATTCCAAGAAAGAAACTCTAAACCTCTAAATTCCCCTTCCTAAATCTTCCAATTCCACCATGGAAATTCCAAATTAATCTGATAAATGAAATCCCCGTTTCGAGCGCTTCGAGATGCACCAATCAATTTCGTGAATAGTGTTCCGAGGCAAGAATTCATTCCAATCTTTAATTTTAAGGTATGTGGGGCTTGAACAAGAATAATTCTTCCGTTCTTGTGCCCGTATCTTTAATTTTTATTATGGATTATTATGAGTTTGGCAAATGAATTTATTTCCAAGATATCCTACCATGAGATTTTTATTATGTATATATGTAAATTGTTCAAACTTGCCAATTATGATTATCTAATGGATTCATATGGTTCTGTAAGTTGAATTATGTCTAAATAATTCGATTATGAACTTATAAAGATTTGAATTGTAAGTTTTGAATCACATGAGTATTTGACTATTTTCGTTCTATGAATTGAGATTTAATATTGGGATTCTTGGTGTTTCTATCAAGAATTGATACATTTTGAACATGTATCCACGTTTTAAGTTCAAGAATGAATTCTTGCCTTGGAACACTATTCACGAAATTGATTGGTGCATCTTGAAGAGCTCGGAACGGGGATTTCATTTATCGGATTAATTCTTGCCTTGAAATTTCCATGGTGGAATTGGAAGATTTAGGAAGGGGAATTTAGAGGT
>NC_061113.1:7987857-8022321 GCF_002878395.1 Capsicum annuum | reverse complement strand
TAGATCCTGCCACACCTCACAGGCTGTAGTTGCATACACCATGCCTCCTAACAAAGAGCTTGATATGGTGTTCATTAACCAAGATTGCACTATGGCATTGCATCTTTCCCACTGATAACCCAATTCTTCACTAAAACTTTCTTTCTTCCAAGTACCATCCACAAACCCCAACTTATTTCTTCCTAACAAGGCAATTCTCATGGATTTGCTCCAAATAGAGTAGTTCTCAGAACCAGTAAGTTGTAAAGAAATTAGAGAAATGCCACTTACATCAGCGAATGGAGATACAGTGGATGATTATGGTCCAGGACTTGAGTAGTACCACTGGTTGCAGGGGTGACACCAACAGCAGTTGTAGACTCCATTTTGTTTCAGAATGAAATGACAATTTCCTTCAATTCTTGAGTTGCTGCGCAATTCTTGAAAAAATAAAGAATCCAACCAGATGAGGAATAGCGGAACTCGAATCTCAGAACTACAACTGAATTTCAGTAGAAGTGACTAGATCACTGCAGAGATCAAGACAATTTCCAGTAGCAATGATTCGCCGAAGAGGATATATCTCAAAATTGCAAGAAGAGATTGCGGAAGCTATGCAGATCGTGTGTCTCTTATACCATGTAGAATTTAAGAATGGAACCAAGTAAAGATCATAATGATCATCCAGCTTTAGACATTAAAGCTGTTAGAGACAGAATCAGAGAAGAAGATAAAGGAAAAAATGAAGAGTAAGAAGAAGAGAATGAGTATGTAACTGTATAAGGAAGTAAACTGTAGTGTAGTTAATTGTAATGTGTATGTACAAGAGTTCATGTATATATATAGCTGAGCTAAGCTTCTAGTCCCAACTGTTTTCTGGACTCATAACTAACTCTTCACAGAATTAGTGATGCACAGTATTTTAACTAACTATTCTAACTGATATTTCCTTGAACTTGTTAGTTTGTTATTTATTTATTCATCTCAACAAGGGCTCTTTTGATGTTAGTTAAAAATTAATCATTTGTAAGGTGAGTTCAAAATTTAATGAACTGAAATTACAAATTTTTGAACATGTAGTTTTGTCAAAAGCTAGCAGGAAGAAAGTTGAAATAGTCAAATAACTTATGGAGACCGAAAAAAAGTGGTGGTCTATAATCGGAGCAGCCCATCAAGCGTTACTGGACTTGAAAGGCACCGACTTGTTATCCTTCCACTGCACAAAGCAGGAGCTGTTCGTTGCTCTGTGAAACCAGCCTCACGCAGTCCACCCCACTTTAGGAATCAAGACACCCATTCCTTCGAATGGGCACCGTGGTCCAACTTTGTGCTTGGAGAGGGCAGGCCAGAAACTTGCCCACCAAGCCCAACCATCAGAGACAGCCCAACATTCCACCACGTTAATGCCCCCACTTGAGTTACAAGCCCACGCTACTGAGCTCAGCATTCAGTATTCATTTGCATTCTATTAAAAAGCAATAGAAGTATCCGTTGTATAGCAATGTGGAACAAATCCTTCATTTCCTTCTTAGGAAGAAATGCTTTTATTGCACTTGTGTGAGTGTTTTCATTTGCTCAGCTAATGTGATTCTTGAATCTTGCAAGCATATCATCAAATTTATTGCATCCAGGAAAATGGGATAGTAATATTAATCGTTGCAAGTCAACGTTGTGAACAAGAATGGCATGCTTGTTTGTTTAATCCTTCTTCTCTCAAATGCTACCGAAAGCTGCACCTTGGCTAAGATGGAGGATCCTCATACATAGCTGCCAAGGAAACCAACCAACCAACCAAACGTCCCCCAAGTACTTTGTGAATGCTGGCTAATCCTTAAACATCAGCCCTAAAACTAACTACCTGGTGAAATTTCACTATCTATACTAGTGAAAAATCACCTTGTAAAATAGTCGAGACACGTACAATCAAATCTAACACCACCATTTTAAAAAGACGTGTAATCGCATTTGTTGGAGCACATGTTATTGCACTTGGAAGTGAAGATACAAATCATGACTCAGGAAACATGAGACACACAACCAACAATTATGCTTTAAGTCTCAAATAAGCAAGGGCGTCAGTAATATGAATCCTCACTAACCATTTTTCATTTAAATTAAATCTCAAGCCAGCATTGTACGATAACTACTACGATCATATTTCTCCATTTAAGCTCAAGTCATTCCATATGTATTATATGAGGATTCTTCAACAATAGACAAGTTTTATGCAGTCTGTCAACCCCTGCCACAACCTAAGTCCTTAAATGAAGGAAAAAAAAAGTGGTGGTTTTAATCGGAGCAGCCCATCAGGCGTTACTGGACTTGACAAGCACCAGCCTGTTATCCTTCCACTGCACAGAGCGGGAGCTATTCGTTGCTCTGTGAAACCAGCCTCACGCAGTCCACCCCGCTTTAGGATTCAAGACACCCATCCTTTCGATTGGACACCATGAACCAACTCTGTGCTTGGATAGGGCAGGCCAGAAATTAGCACATCACGCAGTCCACCCCGCTTTAGGAACCAAGACACCCATCCTTACGATTGGGCACCATGAACCAACTCTGTGCTTGGATAGGGAAGGCCAGAAATTAGCACACCAAGCCCAACCATCTGAGACAGCCCAACATTCCACCACATTGATGCCCCCACTTGAGTTATAAGCCCACACTACTGAGCTCGGCATTCAGTATTCATTTGCATTCTATTAAAAAGCAAGAAAAGTATCAGTTGTATAGCAACGTGGGACAAATCATTCGTTTCTTACTTAGGAAGATATGCTTTTATTATACTGCAAATCTAATACTGCACTTCTGTGAGCATTTACATTTTTTCTGCTAAAGGGATTCTTGGATCTTGCAGGGATGTCATCAAATTCATTGCATCCAGGAAAATAGGATTGTAATATTAATGGTTGTAAGTCAACGTCATGAACAAGAATGGCATGATTTTGTTTAATCCTTCTTGTTTGTTTCATGAATGCTGCTGAAATTAAAGAAATTGTTTTTGGTAATCGTAGTTTTATTGTAAGTTGACAGAGACTGATCTGAATTTTAACAACTACAAGATTAAAAATTGTTAGTAATTTTTATTATAGTACTGCATATTCCAGTATTCCAATAATAGGATGTAGATAATACAGAGAAGCAGCAGTGAATCTCTGGCACTTTTTTTAAAGATGTAACTATATCCTTAGGAGTCGTTTGATTGATGAGATAAAGGATAACAATCTTGGGATATCTACAAGATTCTTTATCTGTGTTTGATTATGAATATCAAAAAGTACGAGAACTATTTTGTACTAAAATGATCGGATTAACTATCCCATGAAATATCTTTGTCTATCTCATCCCACCAACCATTCAACCTCTAAATACTTTGCAAACGTGGCTAATCCCTAAACATAAGCCCTAAAGCTGACTACCTGGTGTCATTTCACTCTCTGCACTAGCGAAAAATACTTTGTGAAATAGTCGAGATACATACAAACTAATCTAACACAATCATTTTTAAAAAAGACTCCAATCACATTTACTGGAGGGCATGTTATTGCACTTGGAAGTGTACAGATCATGACTCAGCTGAGCTATAAGTCTTGCCGGTTCAGTTTTCTGCCTGAGGAACAAGCTTGAATACACTGGCCTGGAGGGAAGATAAGTGAAGCCGTCAAATGGACAAGAGTCAGTCTAATGAATCCTCATTAATGAACATGTTTATCTTTTTAGCTCGAGTCAAACCATATGTACATATGAGTATTCTTCAGCAATAGACAAATTTTATGCAGTCTATGTCTATCAACCCCTACCACAACCCTCTTCCTCTATTCAGACTTGAGACCAGTTATGCAAGAGAGCAAGCTCACACTGGCGGAACTAATCTCAACAGAAATTATACTAGTTAAAAAGCATTTGAAATTCTCAATTTTCTTCTACTTGCACAAGAATTACTCATAGGACTTAAAATAACTAAAACATAATCGGCTAACTGGTATCATCTTACATAGATCTTTTTCGTTCATTCTATCCTATCGGCAACAAACTCCACGGTTAACCATTTCTAGAAGTATACAATCTAAGAAACTTTCAATGCTATAACATAAAGTGTGATAATAGTTCCAATGAAGTAGGTTTACAACAAGCCATTTTATAGATTAGTGGTATTCAAAATAAAATATACTTCATTATCCTAATTCACTTTCTACAAAGAAATGCTCATATTGCCTACCTCTGATATTACCTAATTCATTGTCCGGTGTAGGCTGGGCCAAAAAGTGATGGTTTAATCGCAGCCCATCAGGCGTTACTGGACTTGAAAGGCACCGACCAGTTATCCTTCCACTGCACAGAGCGGGAGCTGTTCGTTGCTCTGTGAAACCAGCCTCACGCAGTCCACCCCGCTTTAGCGGATCAAGAAGCCTATTCTTTTGATTAGACGTGCTTGGAGAGGGCAGGCCAGAAAAACTACTAGCCTGACAAGCCCAACCATCTGGGATGGACCTACATCCCACCACATTGGTGCCCCCATTTGGATTACAAGCCCACATTACTGAGCTTGGCATTTAGTGCTCCCTTCACATTCGATTAAAAAGTAATAAAAGTATCTGTTGAATATCAATGTGGGACAAATCCTTCATTTCCTTCTTGGGAAAAAAATGCTTTTATTATCACGCAAATAAATCTAATAATGCACTTCTGTGATTGTGTACATTTTTTCTGCTAAAGGGATTCTTGCATCTTGCAGGGATGTTATCAAATTCATTGCATGTGAACAAGAATGGCATGATTTAGTTTAATCTTTCTTGTCTTTTTCATGAATGCTGCTGAAATTAAAGGAATTGTTTTTGGTTATTGTAGTTTTATGGTAAGTTGACAGAGATTGATCTGAATTTTAACAACTACGAGATAGAAAATTTTTAATTTAGATTATAGTACTGCATTTTCCATTAAACTGTGAATAAAGCAGGACAAGTGGTTATTTTTTGTTAGAACAGGTATCATACCGCACCATACAGTTCATTTAAAAGTTATTGTAGTAATTCATGCATCAAGCAGAAAAGAGAAGAGAAAGAACTAAGAACAACAAAGGGAGAAGAAGCAAGTAGAGATCAAACTTAATAATGGGAAGTTGTTAATTCTCATTTATAAAAGTGTGTTCATCAATGTGATACAGCTATATATATATACAATTAGCTGACCAGATCTAGTAACTAACTGATTAGCTTCCTAAATAGCTTCTAACTGTGTTTAACTCTTAACTAACTCTAAATGTTTCTTAACCAACTTTGGAAGTGGTTAACTAGTTATGTGAATTCTATTTTTTACTTTAACAGTTATCTTTCCCTAGCAATATCAGAAGTCTAATATGACAGCAAAAGTTGAATAATGATGTGATTCTAAATTTCCTGCCTTTCTATCTCAACTATTTTGCAAGGTGATTTTTTTTTTTTTATTATCGAGATGTTCGGGCCAGCTTGCATGCACCTCGACTGATTGCGCGGGATTTTCTTGCTAGGTGATTTTCACTGGTTTAGAAAGTGAAATGTCACCGGTAGTTAGTGGCGGACCCAGGATTTAAGGAATGTGGGTGCTTACTACAAGAAAAAAAAAATTACCTCAACCAGGTTTGAACCCGAGCACACCTACCAATGGATAGCCTTAAAGATAACTTAAATGTCACTGCACCTAACCAACTTCTTGTTTAATGGGTGCTTTTATATAATTTATTTCTATTTTTGTATATTTTTAATGTAATTATACCTATTCTGCGTCGAGTTTAGTGGGTGCCGGAGCACCCAAAAATTATACATAGGTCCACGTTAGCTTTAGGGCTGCTGTTTAAAGATGAGCTAACGTTTGCAAAGTACTTAGGAGACGTTTGGTTGGTTACTTTCCTTGGCAGCTATGTATGAAGATCATCCATCTTAGCCAAAGTGAAGCTTTCAGTTGCATTTGTGTTGGCCAAGTGCTTTAAACATAGACGCATAGAAGGAGGAAACTGAATATGCAGGCAAATAACAATGTAATTTGGTTTGGTTTTGGCTTTAAGCATCAAATAATTAAAAAAGAAATGAGCTAAACCTACTATTTGAATACATATTCTATTTTTTTACAATTTTACTATATATATTAATATTTTCCCCGATCCCATCCCCCCAACCGTGGGTTACCACCCACCCACCATACGTCGTAAAAAATTTGCGATTTCTATCTTTCGCCCGTTTGACTTGGAAAATGCTCCCTCGACCCCGCCAAAGCAACTCGATCCACTTAATAGGCCGTCAGGAATACGCCCAAACAGTTTGGTTCAGAATTTTTTTGGACCCCAAGCCCACCTCCCAAACCATTGACTAATACGCATCGAAAGTCGCAAAAAATTCGTGATTCCTGCCGTTTCGCCGGTTTGACTTGAAAAATTGTTCCCCCGATCCGCCAAAGCAACCATATCTACTTAATAGGCCGTCAAGGGACCGCCCGAGAAGTTTCGCCTAGAATTTTTTCCAGAGCCTAAGCCCATCCCCTAAACTGTGGGCTAACATCCACCGAAAGTCACAAAAAAACTCGTGATTCCTGCAGTTTCACCCGTTTGACTTGGAAAATGGCTCCCCCGACCCCACCAAAGCAACCCGAGCCACTATTAAGCCGTCAAGGGACCGCCTGAGAAGTTTTATCCAAATTTTTTTTGGAGTCCGAGACCACCACCACCCCACCCACACACACCCGAATAGTGGGCTAACACCGATCAAAAGTCACAAAAAACTCGTGATTCCTATCATTTCACCCATTTGACTTGAAAAATGACTCTTCTGTAAAGCAACCCGATCCACTTAATAGGTCATTAAGGGACCGTTCGAGAAGTTTTGCACAGATACTTTATGAAACTCGAGCCCACCGTCCGAACCGTGGGCTACCACCGGAAGTTGTAAAAAAAATTGTGATTCCTACCGTTTCACCTGTTTGACTTGTAAAATGGCCTCTCCGGCTCTGCCAAAACAATCCGATCCAGTTAATAGGCTATCAGGGTACCGCCCGAGAAGTTTTGCCAAGAATTTGTTTTGGAGCCCTAGCCTACCCCGAACCGTGGGCTAACACCCACCGAAAGTCACAAAAAAACCCACGATTCTGCCATTTCAGTCGTTTGACTTTGAAAATGCCTCCCCTGACCACGTCAAAGCAACTTGATCTACTAATAGGCCATTAGGAGATCACTCAAGAAGTTTTTCCCAAAGAATTTTGTAGCCCAAGTCCACCCCCTGAACCATGGGCTAACACCCACCAAATGTCACAAAAGAATTGCAATTCCTATCATTTCTCCCGTTTGGCTTAGAAAATGGCTCATTTGGCCTCGTCAAAGCAACTCGATCCACTTAATAGGCTGTCAGGGGACCACCTGAGAAGTTTTGCTCAAAATTTATTTCAGAACCCGAGTCGACCCTTCCGAATTGTGCTAACACCTACCAAAAGAAGCAAAAAACTTGTGATTCCTGTCGCTTCGCCCATTTGACTTAGAAAATGGCTTCCTCATCTTTGTCAAAGCAACCCAATCAACTTAATAGGCTGTCAATAGGCTGTCAGGAGACCTCCTGAGAAATTTTGCCCAGATTTTTTTCTAGAGCCCGAGCCCACCGATCAAATCTTGGGTTAACACCCACCAAAAGTTGCAAAAAACTCATGATTCCTATTGTTTCTCCCGTTTGACTTGGAAAATGGCTCCCCCGACCCCGCTAAAGCAACCTGATCGACTTAATAGGCCGTCAGGGGACCGCCTAAGATATTTTATCCAGAATTTTATTCAAAGCCTGAGCCCCCCCCCCCCCCAACCATAGGCTAACAATCATTGGAAGTCGCAAAAAACCAGCAATTCAGCCGTTTCGCCTATTTGACTTTGAAAATGGGTCAGTTATATCCACTTAATAGGCCGTCGGGGGACCGCTTGAAAAGTTTTGCAGAAAATCTTTTTCGGAGCCCTAGCCCAACCTCGAACCATGGGCTAACACCCATGAAAGTTGCAAAAAACCCGCGATTTCACTCATTTTGCCGTTTGACTTGGAGAATAACTCCTGCGGCCCGGTCAAAGCAACCTGATCCACTTAATAGACCGTCACAGAACCGCTCGATAAGTTTCGCTTATAATTTGTTCTAGAGTTCGAGCTCACCCCGAACCGTGGGCTAACACCCATCAAAAGTCTCAAAAAACCCGCGATTTCTATCGGTTTGTTTGACTTCGAAAATGACTCCTTCGGCCTCGTCAAAGCAACCCAATCTACTTAATAGGCCGTCAGGGGACCACCCAAGAAGTTTTTTCCAGAAATTTTTTTGGAGCACGAGCCCACCATATGAACTGTGGGCTAACACCCATCGAAAGTTGCAACAAAATCCATGATTTCTGTCGTTTCGCCCATTTGACATAAAAAAAATGGCTCCCCCGACCTCATCAACGCAAAGCGGTCCACTTAATAGGCCGTCAGGGGACCGCCTGAGAAGTTTCGCCTATAATTTTTTTCGAAGTCTGAGCCCACGCAACGAACCGTGGGCTAACACACACCGAAAGTCACAAAAAATCGTGTTTTCTACCATTTCACTCGTTTGACTTAGAAAATTGCTCCCTCGATCCCACCAAAGCAACTCGATCCACTTAATAGGTCGCTAGGGGACCGCTCGAGAAATTTCGCACAAAAAAAAATTTTGGAGCCCGAGCCCACCCCTGTTCCGTGGGCTAACACCTACCGAAAGTCACAAAAAATCCGTGATTACAATCACTTCGCTCGTTTAACTTAGAAAATGGCTTCCCCGGGCCCCGCTAAAGCAACCCGGTCCACTTAATAGGCTGTTAGGGCATTGCCCGAGAAGTTTCGCCCAGAATTTTTTTCGGAGCCCGAGCCCAGCCTCGAATCGTGGAATAACACCCATCGTAAGTCGCAAAAAAATCCGTGATTCCTATCGTTTTGCCTATTTAACTTGGAAAATGGCTTCCCCGACTCCACCAAGACAACCTGATCCACTTAATAGGTCATTAGGACCATTTTGGCATTTCACCCAACTTCTGTCAACCTCCAGCAATGCTATGACTATTGTAAATAAGGTACCAGACTCTAGCTCTACTTCTGTGGTAGGCCCACATGTACTCTCTGGAGAAGATTTTTTATCATACAACCCGTACCCTGAGAATTGGTTTCGCCTGGGGCATTGAACCAATAATCACTCATGACTTCCATGACACACGAGCTAGTGCCACAAATTAAAGGCCTTCGGTGGTCTTATTGGCACATACCACGGTGGGGTGTTTGACTGGGATGAAGTCATATCAGGATAGCTGTAGCAGAACTATGGCTGGATTAAATCTTTCGCAATGGAGATATTGTACCCAAATTTTACGTTATTATTTACATGTTAAACTCAAGTCTTTCATGACGATGTTGAAATGATGGTCATTTTAACTTTGAATCTTTGATTTGATTCTATCATATTTGAGAAAAATATCCAACTAAATCGATCCGTGAACTCCCCTAAATTGGCAAAAGTATTTCATACCAGAAACCACGTAATCATTGAAACCACGAACAACAGAACAAAGCGTCCCACACCCCACCTGTGTGATTACACTAGATCTGTTATTTTCGTTGCTTCTCAAGATCCCACCTGTAAGATTGCACTGGGTTTGTTATTGTCGTTGCATCTCTAGAACAAAGTATCCCTAAAAGATTAAAACAAATTATATAGAGAAACTTAAATGGATATCTAGTCCCCAAATGAGTACAAAGGACGGACAGAACCATCATATTTTGATATATTGGACGGACAGAACCATCATATTTTGATATATTGGGCCTTCTTAAGCCTTAGTTTTCAACAAATACAACATAACGAGCACCAAAGCGGAAATGCAGGGTAAGACTAAAACTGCATACAATAGACGCCTGTGATCCAGACACTTCCTCGGACCCTGCTCATATGGGTAGCTTTAGTGCACCGAGACAACATAACGAGTACAATGACAATATATAAACATCATTTCCACAGAAAAAGGAATCATTTGACCTGTTTTGTCTTCTCATGGTTGACAACTAAACATATCTTGTGAACTAAGACATCCCAAATCTTTCGTTGTCTTTGATCTTCATTGCGACGTTTGTTAAAACAAAAACTCCTTGTAAACAACGAGATCACGGTTTATTGCCAAAACTGTCAGAGAAACGGCTATTCCAGCTTCCGATATGCCTCTTAGATACAATTTGCTTCTTTTGGGAAAAAAGAATTGGACTGTCTATAAACCATGGATAATGTACATAATCTGGACTCCGTCTGGCTACCAAATACCAGGCCAGAGAGGAGCAAGAACTAACTTTTCGCAGAAAACACTCAATTGTATTTGTACTCTTGCTATGGAGATTAAAAATGCTTGCTGGTTCGTCGCCTTGATGGCCCTCCAGGAAATAGTTTCATGATCCATCCCAATACTCGTTCCACCACCTGATCCGAACGAGATGCCAAAAAAAAAATGATTAGAAAAAGGGAAAGGTAACAGAAACCACCAAATTACTATGGGATACTAACAGTTTGGGGATATAAAATTCACCACCATGCAAGCAATGGCCAGAGCTAATGGGAAAATTACATTTATATACAAGGTCAAAACTATTCGTTTTATCTAAATGTTGAATCCCTTTAGTTTCTTCGTATGTTTACTTCATTTGAATCGCCTTGAAAAAATCCTGCTCTGTCACTAATGATGGTTAGTATATATGCTTGACTTCACCAGCAGACACGATATATTTTAATGATATTTCACATGCACTCAGAAAAGATATTTGGAATGACAAAGGGTTAAAAAGTCGCTAGAAAAATTGAGTATTCTGAGACAAAGCAATAATTATGATTTCCAATATATTTTCTAAGTTATATATCCTGATGCCTGATTGGACAATTTCCAGCAAGTCACCAGGAGAGAGAGTCAAGTTCAAGCTCAAGTCCTTCTTAGCTTGCTACGAGATCAATGTAGTTTACTGTTTAACACAGATGAATTCTAAATAAGGAATCCTAGAGCACAACGCCTTGTGGCCTTGTAATTTATTAGAATGGCATTCCATCTCACTGAAACTTGAAGTTCCCTTTGCAAAGAAAGGAAACAACAGAAGTGCAGCTACTAAAATTGAAAGATAGAAAGGCAACAATGGTCTTTAGAAGTCTGGCATTTTATTAGCGCACAAAAGCAGTAATTAGAATACAGAGCAACAAATGTAAAGTTACCTCATCTCCTTCATCAGCATACGCAATATTCTCATGAACAGACACCGCATCTGGTTGTCTCAATTGTTTGTTGTCATTTGCCATGGTTTGAGCAGTTAAAAGCTCCAATCTTTGTGTTTGAATTTCAAGCTTCCGAGTTAAGTCCTTGTTTAATTCCTTTACCATCCAAAATGAACAGAAAGGCAAATCCCCCAAGACAAGTATAAAAGAGAATTATTAGTATCGACCTTCAAACTAGCCGTGAAGCTCCAGAAAGCTTATGTGAGGAGACTTCTATCGCAAACACTAAATGAAGCTGGCCAGACATTAAGAAGAATGTCTGAACATGTTGGAGGGGATGGCTTTTTATAAATTAGATGTCCATATTTGACCAAAGAAAGCATGTCCAACTATGCATTTGTAGTTTACTCACAGATAACAAAGGGAAAAAGAAAGGAATCCAAAAGTTCAGGCAATGATTTTAACCAGAAAAGGGGTAAAAAGCAGATTTGAATGATATTTGCCGTCTAGCACATAGGTTCAAGTTACCTTCAATGTAGTGCAGTGAGATGATTCAACTGACAGGGCTTTTGTCAATTCATCTTTCTCCAAGGCTAACTGTAATCATTCCAAGTAGAGCAATATTTTAGTTATTAGTTAGTTAAAACGTCTTATTCTTTTAAGGGAACAAAGACGATGGGATGAAATTAGGAGTAGAAAATTATCAGTCTCAAGTATATCATGCTACCTCAGAAATTAATGTATTAATGTCTTGGATCATCCTATTTTGATCTGGAGGAATGGCCACTGACAAATTTTCGATACTAAACTGTCCAAAATTGGACAAAGAAGAGGTGGTGGGCCCATCAATACCAACCAAATTAGTGTCATTTGTGGTACTACTCGTGATATCATCTTCACCTGAATGGACACAAATTGAATTCTATGAATATATAAAGAAAAAAATTAAATGCTGAACATCAAGAAAAAGTATGATGTAGTAATTTGAGAAATCTGAAATACATACGGAGATCCTCGGTAGAAGTTGATACATCTACTTTAGGAGGCATCTTCCTGCTAGGATCAACCGACTTTCCATTTGCAGAAGCTTTTAGGAATTTGGACTGCAAGAGCTTCTTTTCTGTTTAGAGGAAGAAAATAGGGAAACAGAAAGAATCAAGCTTATGATGGAAAAAAAAAATTGCCTCACAAAACTGAGTATATTAAAGAAAAATTGTGACAAGGTTGGAAGGATATTGACAAGTCAAGATCACTTCAAGAGTTACAAAAGATTATTTAATAGAAACAATTTAGAAATAATTATTCCCGCAGCATTTTCCCCAGCAGACTAGGAAGTGATAAGAGCCATAAGCTATAAAAGTTATAAGGTTCAAGCATAAGATCCTTTTGTATGAGAGAATCCAGCCATAAATTATAGGAAATCTTGATACAAAAAAGGGAGCAAAATGGATGATATACCCATCTTTTCATTTAGTAGGACACCATCTATAAGCAAAATAGTCATATAACAGACAATGTTACCAGAATGAGGGAGAAGATGAATCTGTCGAACTCCAGGATGAAAAAATTATCTACAGACAAACAAAGTGCTTGTAGTTCAGTGGTCCTTCTCCTCAGTGGCTCCAAGGAGCCAGGCTGCTTTAACTTATCCGAAGAGGAGCCAGCGCACCACAAACAAACTAAATGAACAGCCAGAAAGATACTGCTCAGTGTTCTGAAGCATGCTACACTCATTTTTGGCACTCCGAAGCAACTCTTTGGGGTCCTATAGACTCTCTGGACAAATGTTTCCACAAGATTCTGTATGATATGTCCAGTCAAAACTTTTAAGCAATAAAACTATTTTTGGTACCTATCATCAAAGTGTTTACCTATATTTCTCTCCAGCAGAATAAAAAATTGGGATATTTCAGCCAGAATATCACAAACAATTAAGAAATCTGAAACTATTTTGCCAACAGAAAAGGCAGTACTACGTACTTATTCGACTGAGTGTAATTATATTTCATTTCTGATAGTTGGGTGCTCTTACTGAGCCTGGGATGTTCATTTAAGAAAGTTTAAGGCAGTGAAAATGGAAAAGACTTGTAAAAATGACGGCTCATGTGTCCTTGCAGATGCACGCTGAACTCCGATGAAAAATGCAAACCACCTCACTAGGCACAAGCAGATATAACCATATCTTACCTTCTTTTAAAGCATTGATTGTTGATTGCATATCTTGACGATCTTTTTCAAGGCTAGCAATTTTCTTCCTGCAAGAAGATAGAGAGTTGAATGAGATAAAAACACATCCCAACAGAAATCTAGAGGTTAATGAGAACGAGAATAAGATTCAACTTTTTATTGTGATTTTCATTCACCCACATTACTTTAATGTTTAAACTTTTATGCCAATACAGATTAGTGTGAGATCGGTACATGAAGCTTCCCAAAATGATTTCCACTATTTACTTTAAGGAGCCACAAATCTTTTAAAAGCATCATAGCAATACATTCTGCCACCATTTGCCCATCCTTTTCATATTCATAAAACAATTTGTTCTTCCATCTACCAAGAAGCGATTAAGCCACACAACTCACCTCCCTCTTAACCCAAAAGAAAAGAGGCATGCCCACTCCAAAAGGGTGGGGTGTCGAAAGGACAGGAGGGAGAAAAAACAGAGAATAGAATAAAAGGACAACTATAACCAGAACAGAGTTAAGTGGGCATATGACAGCGTTGATTAATTTACAGTCCAGCCTCAAACATACTTAAAAGAAGACATTTCAGCTTGTGACTTCTCCAATTCTTTCTCCAGTTTAAGCTCATTAGATCTTAGACGAAGTGCCTACAAAATATTTTAGACAAAAATATAAAGAGGAGAATAAAATATTTTAGGCAAAAATATAAAGAGAAGAGAATAGAATCTATCTCATACAACAACAACATACCCAGTGTATTCCCACATAGTGGGGTCTGGGGAGGGTAGAGTGTACGCAGACCATACCACTACCTCAGATGAAGTAGAGAGGCTGTTTCCGATAGACCCCTGGCTTAGGACCGATAACAGTATAAAGAATCCATATCATAAACAAATTAAAAAGAAAGAAGATCTGTCCAATAAAACTGTCTGTTTTTTTTTTTACAGAATGGAAAATGTAAAAAAGAAAGAGCGGGCAAACGAGTGACGGTACATATTTAGCTGGCAACATGAAAAAGGAAAAGAGGGAAATGAAAAAAGAAACCACATCCACTTACCTAAAAGGAACGGGAAAAAAGAATACACTGGTTCGACACCTCAATCACCCAAGAGTAGGTATTATCGATCTAAGTAATTATTACTTATTAACTTTATCCTTAGACCATCATAAAACTGGACAAAAAAACAGATTTCCCACAAAATACAATAGTATCATATGTGACAAAACTTTATAAATATGTCATCCTAGAGTACTTGGTTAAAAAAAGTGTAAACAAATCAGCGAAATAATGCAAACTGTCTTGCAGACATCTGGAGGGCGCGAATTTCGGCAAAGGATTAGGGCCAGTTTGGGTCGCTAGTGTAGGGAATTACTTGATGGGGGTTTTATTCCTGTTAGGATTCCGTCTTCCGTGTTCCATGTTTTATTACGAATTTGTGTGCTTTCCTCTGTTTTATATTACTTATGGGGGCCGTATTTATGTTATGTAATCTGCTTCTGTGCTTTACTATGTGTTTGTGTGGTATCTCGTGTCTTGAGCCGGGGGTCTATCGGAAACAGTCTTTCTACTTCATCAGAGGTAGAGGTATGGACTGCGTACATCTTACCCCCAGACCCCACTAGGTGGGAATACACTGGGTTTGTTGTTGTTGTTGTTGTTGTCTTGCAGACATCTGGACTCTGAAAAGGCCAATATTTTATTTCCTTCCAGTTACAAACAACAACAACATGCCCAGTGTAATCCAAAGTGGTGTTTGGGGATTTCCAGTTACATAAATCAATTTCTTTGACAAAGAACTGATGTTTCTTCATACAACAAAAGTACAAGATTAGTGTATATTTGCAAGAAATGCTGTAACATTTAAAACTGAATAAGCATCAAGTGACTTGACACCCAATGTGTGTGAAAAAAATAAAAAAAATACTCCAGACATCAGGCTCTACTTAAACTGCTAAGTTTAGTTTTACATTGAAGAAATCCTACTTATAACTCAAAACTCAACAAGTGATGGTGAATACACAAAGCATATGATCCCTTATTTCAGGATCAATATGGTCAACTTATTTATACACCATGAGATTCACTAAATTATAATTTATAAATGTAAATGACATTACATTAATTCAACCTATATATGGTAATTAAGTTAAACAACTTTCAAATTTCAATGAGAAACCAGTAAAAAGGCAATACATGTATACTACATGTATTCATGAAATTATTGGGTCAACAGAAGGGAACACTGCAGTTACTTACCTTCTCTTCCAAGCCAATTACTTCAGACGCCAACAGCTTGGCGCGCTCATCAGCAGCATTACATTCCAATTGTACATTTGTATATTCCATTTTCACGGCTTCAAGTTCACCCTGTTTCATTGAATTCAACAAAGAAGATTGCATACATCCAATTAAGGAAATACTGAAAGCTACTGACTCATCCAGCCATCTGATTATAAAAACTGATGGAAAGAAAAAAGAAGTGACTTTTCCATGTATAGATGACAGAAATCATCTAAATTAATTCCAACAAATAAAATGAGTACATCATATCTACTGTCGAGTGTGCAATAACCATCTTTTCAATATCTCAGATAGATATATACTAATTTACATGAGTTGTATCATTATAGCACCAGATGCTAATTTTTACGATGTCACATCAACAATGCCAAAACAAATTGATCAGTAATACTTCTTGATAAATCAAACATAACTAAACAAAATTTAAGAGGTACCCAGATGAGAAATAAATGCAAGTCCTTACTCCTTACGAAGTTGATCAATAAACTCAAGTCATCAGAGGCAAAAACAACTTCCATAAGTCAAACATTTAATATATGATGCACAAACAGAACATCTAGAAGTGCCACAAGAGTAAGAAGGGAAATGAGGGTAGGAGAGCAAGATTGTACAAACTACAAACCAGATGAGCTTTAATTTCCTCTTGCAACATCTCCATCTCAGCTTTTAGTTGGCCAACAAAACTTCCCTGCAAAAGAAATACATCATTTCACTTCACTATTAAAAGTGTAACAAATTTCACAAAGAGGACCGGCATATGTGAAAATCTAAAGAAAAAAAAGAAACAATAGCTCACATAAGAACTATGACACAAACTCAACCAAGAAAAAGGAGAATGTAACTCATAAATTGATGTAGACTCTTACTTAATGTTGCACGCCTAGGAGGGCAGCATGCTTTGGGATGCAGAGGAGCTATTATCGTCCATCTATATTCAAATTTATGATCAACAATTCTTAACACCTTTTAGTTTCGAAATGCAACTAAGTAACTGCTCAGCTATGTAACGCGGGTACTTCAAAACCACCTGCCACACCATGTCCATATTTAGGTGTGATTGTGGGTTACACATAGGATTTGGCACTGCACTCTTATTTGTATCCTAGAATTTAGGATTTAAATGATGATCAATCTGACTTCTAAATTCACACCCATACTGGACATCCATGTCCATCTCCATGTAGCTTAACTACTCAGATCTAACAGTGACAAGTGCCCAACTAATCAGAACATTTGTTTTGCCAACAGTTAATTTGAGCCATCAAAAAGCTTCTCTCACCTGGTTTGGAACCAACATGGCCTATCTACCTAATTTTTCAAGCTTGCATATGCTTCCATGGAAAGTCAGCTAACTTTTTATAGTAGTGAAAAAATTCATATGCATGGCCAGCAGCATACCTGTTGATTATAACTATCTGTCAGAGCTGAATTTTCAGCAGCTAGAGACTCTGCTAGAGTTCGTGAAGCCTCTAGAGCGCGTTGCAGAGAGAACTTCTCTTGTGTTAAATCTTCAATATGCTGTGGAGAATAAGCATAGAGCATGTTAGTGTTTACCACTAAAAATCCTATTACAAAATCATATATCCGGACAAATATGTGTCATGCATGTCCTCATCTCTTCTTTCCATAGGCAGCCTCATTCCTCAAAGAAACGGAGGATACTACTCGTGATCTAGGATATAATGAAGATAAGTGTGCTTAATTATTAGTTGCAAAAGATGTAAAAATACCTGTTCTAATGCAGCAAAATCTTCATTTTGCTTCTGTGAATAAAATGGATTTCTGTTGTCCATGTTGCCTATGTCTTTCTCAGCAGCATGCTTGTATAGATCTGACCCATTACCAGAAAATTTTGAAGAATTTGACAAGTTCTCAGAATTTGATAAACCCAGTGTGTCCTTCGGGTAACCAATTGAGTCATATGTGTCTGTAGTAACTGATCCTATTGAGGGAGGGGATGCAGCAGAGACTTTTGAAATGTTGATGGAATCAAGGAAAGATGGAGTTCTCCTCCCAGTTGCCCCAGTTATGGGCAGAGACATCTGTGAGTAACTAGAAGAACTTCTAGCATCAAAACCATCATACTTGGAGTTCGATGCCCAAGAAGAAGTTTTAGTCGGGGGAAGACCGGAGCTGCTTAACTGGTTGTATTCTTTATCAGGCACTACAAAATTATTAGATCCCACAGCAGCAGCATTTCTCCCAACTTCAGGATAAAATTTTGTGACAGTGGTACCGCGAGGCACATAATCTACCAAAAATGGGAGATCTATATCAGATTGCGCATCATCAGATTGGCTAACTATATAGTGCATACATTAAGCAGTCAGCTGGGTCAAAGAAACCATAAAAGAATTGAGAAAAGGAGAAAAAGATATTATTTGAACAAAGGTCGCTCAGGTGCACAACTTAGATGAACAGAACAGATGTAACCAAAAATTTACCACCATATGAAGCGGAAGTCATGTCACTAGCCCAGTGATCTGTATACTGTTGCTTGTCTTCGAGAGAACGGAATGGATTTGAAGGTGAGACATTAGCCAGAAAAGCATGAGAAGTACCATCATTAGTTACAGAAAGATCCTTTGCATGGTTCTCCTCTGATATGCTTTTACCCATATCATCATAAGTGAAATGACTGGAAGTTCTGTCACTATTGAGGGATGAAGGTGGAAAAGTGGCTGTAGAGTGGTTAGTCACAAACCTGAATGGAACAGTTTCTAAGGCCCCATCATTCTCCCTCTTCTCAGGGTTGTCATAAGTATCACTTACTGTTTCAGAAACCTTGAGATTCTCATCACTTCTAGACCGTTTATCTTCTAAATGAGACAACGATGAGATGGAAGAACCAAAATCATAACTGTTAGTTTTAACAACAGCAGTTTTAACAACAGCACCATCATCGTACTTGTTGGCTTTAACAACAGCATCATCATTGTATTTGTGCAAACTAGGCGTATCACCAGCACTAGATTCATTAGGAAAAATTAAATCAGACTTCTGGGTAAGATCAGGCTTGGCAAAATCATGCTTAGCATGTACTTCAGATGGCTCTAGAACAGATCTGACAACAGCATCAGATGTATCAGCTCCGCTGGAGTCCTTAATTCTAGAGGGTTCATTCCCTGAATGTTGATTATCTACGCCTCCATCAGAGGCAAGCTGTTGACTATTTGAAGTTGCCTTTTTAGCCTTATCTGCTGCTCTCTTCTTACGAAATTCCTCTAGCTGCAAATAACAATTGCAGAGGTACCAGATAAATAAGGAGTGTGCAAAATTTTATAAAGCGCAAGACCAGGTGACATTCATGAGTAAAACAAGGCCATTGCAACTTAGTGAAATCGAACGATTAGAAAAAAAAAAAAGCAAAAAGGGAGTAGCCTCAACCTATTTTATTATGCGAGAAGAAAAACTTAGAGGTCAGTAACATCATATGATGATAACCATAATTTTAGCAGGCTTCCACAACTTGTGGCAACACCTACTCAATTTCTTAGGAGTTCTTGATGTCACAAAATTCAAAAATAAATAAAATAGAAAGGCAATGGGGTTCACAAGTATACAAACTGTTAATAAATGGCAAAGTACAAACAGATTAAGTGATTAACATTTTGAAAAATGGCCTCCGGAGTTTTTTAGGCATGATCATTCAAAATATATCAGCATCAATGTGCTTCCAAAAGATAACAGCACTGATGTGGCAGTCTAGGATACCACATTTAGCTGCACAAGAGGAAGAAAAGAAGTACCCCAAAACCAGTCAGCCCAACATATTAAAATCTTTGTTTGGATAAATGACTGTTTTGCAAGTAACACCTATGTTAACTAGTGTTTCATTAGAAGATTCCCAGAAATCAATAATACAAGTCATTCAGTATTGACAACTGCTAGAGACAAGAATAAGAATAGCTATCTAAACACACTGATTTTTGCTAATGTTTACTTCTACATAAAGAGATCAGATTGACCAGAAACGAGATATGTTTCACATCAGACTCAATACTTTGCTATCTTATTAATCAATCCCTGACCACCTTTACCTGATTACATGTTTCAAAGTTTTTGGGTAAATACAAGCCTGAAATAATCAAATCTTCGTACAACCAAGCTTTTGTAAAGAATCACCTCGTCTATTTATTTTCTTGATAAGGTGGAGTATTTTATTGAGATATAAGCTCATTTTATGCTACATCCATTCAGGTATTATGACATTATAAGCTCTGCCCTATAGAAGAAAATCTATGTCAAAGGGGCTTCTTACTTCCCAAACAGATCCTCCTACATCTATACATAACCGCTGGTTTATCAAGAATATGCAAGAAAAGCACTCCCGATATATCAGTAAAAGCAAGACGTGTAGGTGGATTGACTCATCAAGTTTCCATTGAAATAGGATCCACACAATAAAAAGCATTTTCCATTCGTTGGTTATTAAAGGCATGCCGAAAACGCCAGGTCAAAATATGGTTTTTGAATTAAGTTCCAAATTAGTGGAGGCTGCCAAAGGGAGTGCTGATGCCATACACAAAAAGGAAGAGACTCATAGAATGGGCAAGGGAAATAGAGCTTATGCACATTTTCGTCAATCCATGAAAGGATCTATAAATCTAGATCATAAAAGAATCAAGAGAAAAAGAAAGAATCGGAATTAATCGATCGATTTCTCAAAACAATTAAAAAGGAAACGAAAGATGAAACATAAATCATAGATCAATTAAGCCCTCTAGAGGACTTTCTTAAAGAGGAACCTCGAGTAAATACTATGGAATTAGGTTTGATCCTATTCATGGAGATTCCGTAACTATTCCAAAATTGGAAAGTTTGACACAATTGGGATTATTTTATTGGAAGTTGGAAAGTTTGACACTATTGGGATTATTTTTTTGGAAATTGGAAGCCGTTAGCAGATTACTCAAAACCACTAAAGACAAAAACTATTCAATTAGCAAAAATGGAGAGAGGGATTCGAACCCTCGATAGTTCTTTGTTCAAAACTATAGTGGTTGTCAAACCGGGGCTATAACCACTCAACCATCTCATCTTTCAATGTCAGGCTGTCAGCCTCACTTGAGAATTGTCTGTAACAGTTGAAAATCTAGAAAGTATTCAACCACCGTGAGCACCTTCTCACGCTACCTCAAACCTAAGTCTAGGGCGTCCGTATCTTCAAGTAGATGATAACTACTTCAAGCTACTTAACACAATTCAAAAGACACTCCAAATTGCAACTGCTCTTTATTTCTAATTCCAAGTAGAACGTCATTCATTTAAAACCTTCTCCACAAGTAGAATTCAGCTCTCTAATTTTTCTAAGGGAAAATGGACGATGGGGATTACAAGGTCCGGAATCGAACCTCGGATACAATGTAAAACTTCAGGTAGCCAACCAACCAACCAACTGAGCTACTAAGATTCCACATAAAATTCAGCTTTTTCTTTTTAAGGGTAGATGGCAGAAGGGATTACAAAAGGTCGGTAATCAAATCTCCCCCACAAGTTAAAACTTCGGCTAGTCAGCCAACTAAGCTACTAAGATTTCCCGTCGAATTCAGCTCTATTTCCTTTTTTTATGGGAAAATGTGGGAGGGCGGAATCACACCCTCACCGACAAGTTAAAAGTCCACGTATCCAACCAACTGAACAACTAAAATTCCCCGTACAATTCAACTCATTAACATTACCAACAACTTAATTTCACTATTAATTTCCAAACATTCAAGCACAAAAAACTAAATTCAACAAATCTAATCCATAAACCAAAACAACCGCTTTTTCCGGGAAAATGTGGGAGGGCGGGAATCAAACCCTCACCGACAACTTAAAAGTACAAGTACCCAAACAACCAACCGAACCACTAAGATTCCCCGTCAAATTTAGCTCATTAACATTACCAACAACTTAAATAAAACTACATTAATTCAAAAACATTCAAGTAATAAACTAAATTCAACAAATTTAGCAAATTAAATCCATAAACCAAACCAAACCCCTTTTCCAAATATTCAAAACTCACCGACAGGTTAAAAATCCAAGTACCCAACCTCCCCGTAAAACTCAGCTCATTAACATTACCAACAACTTAAATTTCACTATTAATTCCAAACAAAAAAAAAAAACTAAATTCAACAACTTAAACAAATCAAATCCATAAGCAAAACCAAAAAAAAAATAAAAAAAATACAAAATTCAAAAACAAAATCAAATCAAAACCCAATTTACCTTTTTCTTCCCAGCTTGCAAATGCTCTTGCTTTTTCAACACCTGAGCTGACGCCATCCACCAAATCCCAAAAAATAAAATTCAAATCCTTCCTCTTAAATCCTCATCCAAAAACCCTAAAAAAAAAATCCCCAAATACTCCTATAAAATAACAGATCAATCAATCAATCAATCTACATTTCATTTTATATACAAGTTTTATTTTTATTTTTTTTTTGAATAGAAATTACAATTTCAATCCTTTATTTTCGAAATAAACAGATAAAAATCCGGGCCAAAATTAAACTTTTTCAAAATTATAAGGACGAAAAGGAAAAAGCCCAATTCGATTTAGTACAGAGGGATCTCTCTGATGGGATCGAAGAAGAGGGGAAAAAAAACATTCTTTTTTATGTAAAATTGTACTAATAATAAAAATTTAAATTTCTGTTACCTATTTTGCTTTTTGTTTTTTTTTTTTTATTATTTGTATAGTGTTATAATATTTATTTATTATATTTATTATTTTGTTATACTACCAACCTGCTGTTATAAGCAATGATGACGTGGAGTGAGGTTTAATGGATCGACACGTGTACTTTTTAGGGACAAAATAGAAAGATTTGGTTTAATTTTGTTGAACTTTTTAATTTAGAAAAAAGTGAATATTACCCAAAAAGAAATATTCTATTTATAGAAATAAATTAATTTGTCAGATTCGGTTTTATGATGGTCTTTTATATTTTAGGAGGTTTTATATTATTTACTTGAATTTTGTTACGATTTATGAATTAATAGGATCAATGATATTTTTATCAACTACGTTATATTCATGTGTTCATCTTTTCTTTCTCTCACTTCTTTTTTGGGTGTAATATCTCAAGCATATAGTTAAAGTTTAGTGAAATACGATTTTGTCCGGAACATAGAGTTTAAATTTTTTTTAATTGTGACTTGTGAGCTCATGATTTAGTTTGGTGATGGTCGTGCTTGTTCAATTGAATAAACTTGTCAAAAATAATATACTAACTATATATTTCGAAGGAAGAATAGTCGAACTCAAACTTGTCATTGAGAGGAATAGCTCCTTAACAGTGTGACTCTTAACTGAACTCTTAATTTTGTCAACTGAACTTCTTCGATCATGGAAGAGTTATTTGTTACGGGAGTAAACTAGCCTAGAGGAAATAAGTGCGAAAAATTATTGGACTTTCAGTGATATTGAGACTGTTTCATTGTGCTACCCTTTTGTCAAGTTGGTTAAGAGAGTTTTGACTTTTTTGCCCTATTATATTTTTTTTTACCCGACCCTAATCTCGCTATCTTAAGTTCACTAGTAAGAGAACTTTTTTTCATAACATATCCTACATATATAATTTTACTTGAAGAAGCGAACTACTTTAATTGCTCTAATCCTAACGAGAATAGAAGTGAATTGCTTCAGCCTATTATATTTTCATAGTCTGTTAGTTTATGTAGTCGGGTCTAGAAAAAAAAAACAGTACAATAATATTAAGTCCAAAATAATCCCCTGTTCTAATTAGTGTATCATGAAAACTTTCAATGATGCAATTTTTTTCTTTCAATTGTTGGTTATTCAGTTAAAAATTTTAAATATTCTTTTAAGGGATGGGGTAAGAAAAATATTAGAAATATTTTTAGAAAAATAAGGTCTTATTTGGTCATGAAAATTATAATTTTTTAGAGTAGAAGTTTGAGTTGTGTTTGTCCATGAATATAAATTGTTGTTGTTTTTGAAATTTTGTGAGACAAGTAGGAGTGAAAAAAAGTAAAAATAAATTTTAATTGTTTTCACTTTTCCAAATATAATTTCAAATTGTATTTGAAATTCTCATGGCTAAACACATATTGTTTTCACATTTTCGTTAAAGTGAAATAATTTTTTGAAAAAAAGTAAAAAATTCTCATAGACAAACGACTACTAAATATGATTTTTAGATTGGGGGTGATGCCGGGGGGAGGGGGGGAGGAGATTTGATGCCGGGGCAGGTTTGGATGTTGAGGTAGGGATGAGTGATTTTAGGAGTTATATGAACATTTCAACTTAAAGCGCGATTGAAAAGAATTTTGAAAAATATTTTCCTTACTTTAAAAAAAAAGTCATTTTTCTTAGACGTTTAAATCAATCACATGAAAAAACTAAAAAATATTTTTCAAAAAATATTTTCCTCATACCAAATACACTCTTAACATACAAGTTTAATCACTATTTAGAATTAGAGATGAATCTACATAAAGCCCAAAAAAAGTTATTTTAGGTATAAATAATTAATATTTCACCCCTTAAACATAAGCCTATGGCACAACTCAATAGCAAAAAGTTCTGAATAATCCACTTTCCCAACCCCTTCAACCTTCTTTCCTTCTTTTTCCTGTTTTTAAATATTACTCTCTTTGTCAATTCTTTAAAAATGCTTTATATTGTTATAAATTTTTAAAAAATTATGGGTTTCTATTAAAATCTTAAATTAATATTGACTAATAATTCAATTAATAAAATGACTTCACAGAAAATATTATTATATATCTATTAAATATTTAATATCAATATTTAATTTAAATAAAAAAATATTAAATTACGAATAATTCTCTAATACTTCAGTCCATTAATTTCTGTATACACTATTAAAAAAGAGTTCAAACAAATTAATTTTATTTGTATGCAATGTTATTTTTGTATGTAACCATGATTTGAACTTCTACGTTTATAATGTAGAACGACAATTCTTATATTTTGCGAAGTTTTTTGTCATGACTCGTGAGCAAATATAAATATTAGTTTAAAAGTGATTAAGGAGTCGTTTGATTGCTAGTTAAGAAGCTTTATATGAGGTCTCTCATATATCACTTGCACCATTCATATATGATCCGACCTGCTTATTTGCTATCAATAGTGATATGCTTACTTTTTTCAAACTTCCTGAACGAAAATTTTGGATTCGCCACTGTTCAAAATAATGATGTATTCTCACAATGAGATTTGCCATGAATTTCAAAATTTTATTAAGTTTAGAATTTCAAAATCTTTGAGTATTAAGATTTGATTCCTTTTTCTATTTAAATTAAAAATTATTATTTTTTTGTGAAAATTTTTAAATGCACTATAAAGAGAGAGTAGGATATGGATTTAGCAGTATAGGAATTCATGACATAGATTTTATTTACTTATAATAATTAGGGTGTGCATTCGATTTTTCTATTTGGTTTGTACAACTTCACATCGTTATTTTTTATTTTTTAATTTGAAAAGTGTAATATGATCCCCATCAAAACAAATTTGATTTGGTTCAATTTTTCTCTTTTCACTTTGGTTATTCAGTTATATTGATAATTAATAATACTAGTTTAGGTATACACGTCTTGCGCGTGTACCTCATTTTAATGAATTCAAACATTACACTAAATATGATATTTGTTTAAATAATAAAGATGAATATAATAATTAAATTTCATCTACCATCTGTAAATTGCAACAAAACAATACAATAATAGAGACATCAAAATAATACAATTAAATCTAATCTTTACACACAAAAAATTTCTCAAAGTCGTCCAACACTCATCTACCACCTGTAAACAATAACAAAATAATACGATAATAGAGATATCAAAATAATACAACTAAACCTAATCTTTACTTAAAAAATTTTCTCAAAGTCGACCAACATTAATACAATTAAAATTAAATTTTACACACAAATTTCTCAAAGACGATTGAGATTCATCTATGAACTGTAAACTACCACAAAATAACAAATTAATAGAGATATTACGATAATACAATTAAACCTAACTTTTACCTAGAAAAAAAATTCAAAGTCGTCTCACATTCATCTAGCATATGTAAATTAAAATATAACAATAAGATAATAAAGATATCAAAACAATACAATTAAACCTAACATTTACACAAGAAATTCTTCAAAGTCAACCGACATTCATCTACAACCTGTAAACTATAAAAAAATAATATAATAGTGATCACAAAGCTTTTGATTTTGATCCAGCTAATTCTTGTCTGAGCGAAAATTTTGACCCTAAAGAATGATTTTGAATGAAAATAAAGAAGATATATATATACACACACATGTTGAATTCTATTATGCTGATAAAAATAGTGAAAAAGTTGAGGATTAGAAAATCAAGCATCCACCAATATACACATGCAATCAAATCAAGTTAGATGAGCATCAATCATATTCTCTCAATAGGCAAATCGTTATGTTTTCTAATTTAACGTACATCTCAATAATTATAAAAGTATTTTCTTAATAGAGTCATATTTTAAGAGTATTTTTCTAATTGAACAGTCAAAGGGAAAATATTAATTAATTTTCCTACCATATATTTTAGGAAGTCTAGTTAATATAACAAAAAATGTATAATAATACACCTACCGAGACGAAAGCCAAAGGTGAATTAAATAATGAAGTAAAAGAATAGTGAAAAGACAGTTTTATCTAAAGAATAGTCTTTTAATGAAGAACAAAAAGTTTAAATAACTTTTCTAAAGGTTTTTACACTTTTAATAGATTATAGATAACTAATATTAATTTGCATGTTGGGAAAAAGTAAAAACTATAATACATGAAGAAGTCTTAAATATATTTTTCCTAATATAAATCACAAGCAAAACTTCTACACACTATACTTAAAAGTGTATTAAAAGATGTCCAAACAAAAAATATAAACTAAATTATAAAGAAAGTTTTAGTGCAGTTAACTCAACAAAGTAAGAATGTGTTATACTTAATTATACTCCAATCTTTATTTTTCTAAATTCAAAACCAAACCAAAAGATCAAAAAAAAAAAAAAAAGTAAATTCTTAATTGAAATCAAACCGAAAAATCAATTCAAATAACAATTCGATTTGATTTTTTGATTTAATTCAAACAATGCCACCACTACCACCACCCACCCACGCATCCTCCACCCCCAATACGTCCGATAAAAGAAAACTGTCTCAACAAAATTTTTTTGTTTGAATGAAAATTGAAAATCACTTTCTTTATACCAGGCCTATTGTTGAGTTCAAAGTGTATGTATGAATGAAAAATGGAGGGAAAAATAATGGAGGGAATGAAAGTCACTAAAATGGAAAGTGTACTCCTTTATGGAAAGTTTACTAAATTCTTCTACATTGGTGGGAGAAAGAAACTTTCATGTGTTTATATTGAGAAACACATCTCCACATGGATAGCGAGGCAAGGACAAGGTGGTGCCTTGCGTGGTTGTTGCTTGCTCGGCTTCGGATCGATGAGATCTATTTTTTAGACAAACTTTATTTGAAATTTGATGAACAAGTGAAACTTTAATCCAAAGAATCTGATAGAAATATTTTTCTCCATGTGCGGGCACATTTTGGACGTCATTCAAATGCATGCACAACACACTTCGAAGGGATGCAACCCTTCGAGGTAAAAGGCACACTGTTTCGTGCAATGGGGCGATCTGCGCGCACACCTCGGTAACCTGCGGCCGCAGGTGCAACGCAGGTACTTATTGGAATTCGGACAGTGTCACCTGCGGTCGTAGATTAGGCGCAGGTCCAGCACAGCCTGGGCGCAGGTGACGTGACTGTACTGAATAGGTGCCTTTTTTCTGAACCAATGCTTCATTTTCGAAGGGACACTTTAAGGCTAGAAATACCTGACATATTCCTTAGGTGTAGATATGATTTTTGACAGCATAAACACTCTTCTTCTCTACAAATACTCAGTGTGATTATTAGCCGTTGAGTGAGTTCGACGAATTCAATAATTTGAGGTACCGCTATTGTTGGATTGAAAGTCATTTTATCCTGGAAGGAAAATTCCATAACCTCGGGTACAATGAGAGGAATTATTTCTTAAGGACACTCCGTGAAGTCGGGGGACTTGGCTTTAAATTTCTGTTTCATCTTATTTCTGAAATAATAACACACTTCTTGGATAGATTATTTTTAATCTTGTGTTAAAGGTGTTGTGTAGCTTCATAGGTGTTTTTGTTTTAGACTTGAACTTGTGTTAAAGTTATTGTGTGCCTAAATACAGATTTGTATACCCAAAAATATTGAAAATAACACCTATGCGACCCAAGATCGTCGTCTGCAGATGCACAATGAAATATCAATTGAGGAGTTGTTTTATTCATACCATCAACTATATGAACATGAATCTTTTCCAAAGCACTCCATTGTTGTACAAACAAAAATGACAAAGCTAATAAGGAAACAAAGCTAATCTTCATTATAATTCTTTTTTCCTTTTATTTTGGTTGCCTTCTCATGCAAAAGAAGCAAGTATATTCCTCTATTTATACTTGTTTGTTGGTGTATGGCAAATTAATTTGTTAGATACTTATTACTTTTCTGTTTTAATATCCTAAATTTCTTTCTCCATTTAACCCCATTAAATAACATGAATTTAAATGGCCTTTTTCACTTGCATATTTTAATGATGCATTGAAGAAAGAAGTTTCAAAAGTTGAAAACGTATAGAATTGAATTAGACAAATATACTTATGTTGTTGATTAATTGGAGTTAGATGATCTTTTGTTATTATATAATTGAAAAACGTTGCCCATTTTCACAATTAATGCGGAGGTAATTTTCATTTTTTTTTTAAATATAGGATTCTCGATCTTTTTATTTTTATTTTACATAGTTGCTCTGAGAAATAGGCTCAAGAAAATAATTAGATCTCTTGTTATTTTACAATTTGAATATAAATAAAAATGACTTTCAGATCTTAAAAAAGTAAAAATGTTTTATGTGTAAAACTAGAAGGAAATCATAGAGTTAGAAAATCTTTTGTTTCACAATCATGTATGTATTTTTGTCTCCCTGTTTTTTAATCCTTTTTTGTATTTCTTTTTTCTTAAGCAAGATCTATTTTTATGTCAATTTGCCTGCTACTACTATATAGTGTTTACATAAGGAAAAAAAGATACAAGCATTTATTTTGTTATCACTATTAAGTGTATAGTATATTCCATTTTTTTTCTTTTTCCTTATAACTTTAAGCAATTATTATGTTATCACTATTAAGTGTATAGTATATTCGTTTTCTTTTTTTGATAACTTTATGACTTTCATACATGTTATCATATTATATCTGTATAAAGAACGCATTTAAATGGATAAAAGACTTTATTTATAATAATATATGTTCCATTTCATTTTATAATCACATAACAAATTAATGAATTGCATTTTGCCAACCAAGTTTTTTAACCAAAAAAGATGGAGGAGGAGAAGTTTGATTGGCGAGATAGAAACCATCTTCCTTCACCAACCAATAGCATGTTCCAGTAACAAATTCACTTCCACAAGCTCCCGTATCTTTGTACACTTCAAATGCTACCTTCTTTTTGCCCCATAAAAAATGACAAAAGAAAATCATCTCAACAAAACGATTCGATTTGAATGAAATTAAAAATCACTTCCTTGATATGTAGGAAAATGTCATCCAAGATCATGATCTCTAGATGCACAACGAAATTAAGAAAAATTAATTGTGGTTTGTTTTTTTTAATACCATCAACTATATGAACATGCATCCTTTTGGTGGCATTCATTTGTTGTACAAACAAAAATGATAAAACTAATAAGGAAGCAAAGCTAATCTTCACTATGATTTTTTTTGGCAAAATAATTTGGTGGACCCTTGTACTATGTATGATTTGTAAAGTGAGTACTCCTACTTACATGTTTGTTATATGGACCCTTGAATCTATTAAAAAGCAATATTTTAAACACTTTTTTGCTTATGTGGCATTAGCTCGATGATGTGACAAAAAGCGTGTAAACACGCATTTTTTGAGTGCGTGATTAAATATTTATAATATTTTAAAAATTTTAAAAAAGAAAAACTAAAATCTCCCTCCACCCCTACCCCAACCTCCGTTCTAGCACCCCTTCCCCAATTACCTCCATTTCAGAGACCCCTCTCCGACCCCCGGCATCCACCACCTTCCCCATCCCCCACGCCGTCCATCACCTTCCCCATCCCCCCACGCCATTCACCGCCGGTCCAGTCACATTTTTTTCTCTTTTTTCCCCAAAACAGATTACCTCACTGGAATACAGATTCTTCTCCTCTATTTTTTTATGTACACAATACAATACACAACTTCAAAGAGGAGAATATATATATACATACTGTCATCACACATACAAAAAAAAAACACTCTCTTACGCTATTAACACAATATATAACACAGACTCTCACACAACTCGCAACTCACACCTTTGACCTCCATTTTTTCTCATATACAAACAACAATGATTCACAGACTCTCAGATAAAAATTCACACATCACACTCTCATACACACTCACTTTTCGATTTCATAATCACTAAACAAACACACACTTCACCGAAATTCACACAACCACACTCTATACACATAGATATATACACATCTAAAAGATCGGGTAAATAAAAAAACAAAGAGATGGATGGAAGGGGTTAGAAAGATTTGGGAGAGAAAAAGAGAGGGAGAGAGAGGCAAAGAGCAAGAGAGGGGACGGAAATAATCATTCCATTCTACTTTCTCCGACGAGAATTTTGCCGGAACAACCACGGATCAGCCCCACCCCAAAAATTAGACCGGCGAAACTTATCGGAAACAACCAACTAAACAACTTCATAGCGATGCTATTTTCACGAAATTCAAAATTAAAAAAGAAGGACCAAATATTCATAGCCAACACAGCATTTTCTAATAAGAAAAAAGAAGAAGAAGAAATACAGAAAGAAGAACAGAAAAGAAAAAAAAGAGGACGGAAAAGAGAGGAACAAGAGGAGGGTGGTGGTGGTGGGATTTTATTTATTTATTTATTTTAATATTTAATATTTTTTATACTTAAAAATGACGTGGAAGATGATGTGGCTGCTGACGTGGGACGGGTGTGTTACACTCACTGAAAAAGTGTTTAAAATGTTGAGTTTTATTGAATTGAGGGGTTCAGATGACAAAGCGCTAAGTGGGAGTATCCACTTTACAAATCGGACATAATACAAAGGCCCACCGAGTTATTTTGCCTTTTTAAAAAAAAGTAAAAATTGGTTGCCTTTTCATGTAAAAGCAAGCTAGTATATACCTCTATTTATGCTATTTGTTGGTGTATGACAAATTAATTTGTTAGATATTACTTTTCTGTTTTTTCTTTGGTTTAATTTTGATCTCTTATAAATAAATCATCCAAACACAATGGACCAATCCATTATCCAAACTAACAACCTGCTACTATTCTAATAACCCGACCCAACCCAGATCCAATTGAAAAAAACATATAAACTCAGTAGGGTTTCTAAAAATGAAACAACTTTCCTAATCCTCTTCTCATCTGCGCTTCCTTCCAAAATGGAGATCTCTTTCACCAACTCTAGCTTCCGCAATGTTGTGCCTCCCTTGTCATGGCTTCCTTGTGATATCAGCTTACAGAAGTAAGCACCATCTCCTTGTCTTTGTTTAGCTATTAACACCTTTACTTTACTGGAATAGTGATGCTTCTCCTTCTTTAGTTGTGTTCTCCGGTGGATGGGACATTGAAATGCTTTTTGTGCAGCTAAGAGGGATCTGATCATTTGAGAGAGGCTGTTATATCCGAGTGAGCTGACCTTCTTCGTTCTTCCTCTTCTTTTTTTGGATCTGATGTTGTTGACTGTAACTTTTCTAGCTTGTGTTCCACAAATATGGTAGGGAAGAAGATATTGGGATGCTTGGACCCACAAAAATTCGGTTAGCAGCCTCATTCTCAGGTTTATCAAGCTCAAGTCGACTCATAGACCCTCCCATTATGCTGAGAGTCCTTTTTGTTGGCTGGAATAGCTTAGGCTAGTTAGTACATGCACTCTTTTTGATACTTCTGTGGGTTGTACATATGTTGCATGTAAACTATTCAACTTTAGCTTCTCCTATTCCCTTATCCTTTTGAAGGTGTAATCCTCAAGTATGGACTCTGCCATTTACCACTATTAATTTATGATGGCTTTTCCTCCTTTGTCTAGCTGATGAAAGCTTGTAATAGTAAATGCTCCAGTATCTATGGCTAAATTAGCAAGATGATCAGCTAACTGGTTACCTTCTATGTATATATGCTGATATTTTCACTTGTTTGTCTTGCATGCATTGTTGTATCTGTGTGACTATGTTTGCTATGTTCCATTTAAATAACATGAATTTAAATGACATTTTTAGTATTCTTAATTTCTTTCTCCATTTAACCTCATTAAATAACGTGAATTTAAATGGCATTTTTTTTTTTTTTTGCATATATTAATGATGCATTGAGAAACGAAGTTTCAAAAGTTGAAAAATTATAGGATTAAATTTAGGGTTGTTTAAAACCGAACCGTATTCAATAAGTCAACCGCAAAATTGGCTTATCAACTTATTGGTGTTGGTTTATCGGATAAATAATTGGTGAACGGACTGAAATTTTATAATTAACGACTTATCAGTGTGGGGGTGGATTACTTAATTTCCTTATCAGATAAATCGTTAGCCCATTAAGAATTACCTAATATACTTATGTTTTTCCACCTAGATATATAAAATTTGAAATACATATTATATTATTATAAAATGTAAACTCTATATGTAATATATCTGAATTCTAGTGTATTAACCTAAAGTCCATTAGTAATTAACCTTAATAAAAACTGTCACACCTCTTTTTTTTACCAAAATAAGATTCCTTTTAAAGTTCGAAAGGGTTTTATTATTAAGTGACAAAAGATGAGAATTTATTTCGAAAAGAATTATTTACTTTTGAACTCAGAGTTGCCACTTGACATAATTGGGTGTGCCAAGTCACCTTTGAGAATCTTTTTTCAAAACTGTTTTGACTCTTTTAAAACTGATTTGCGAACAGAGATTCCGGTTAAGGAATTCTGTTGACCGAGGGGAAGGTGTTAGGCACCCCTCGATCCCGTGGTTCAACCACGGTCGCTTGGTGGAGCGTATCGGCTAATTAGACACTAAAGATGTATAAATCATATAAACACACAACAATCAAACAAACAAACACAAAACAAAACAAATCCCAAAAATAGAACATTCAGTCCAATTATACTATCCAAAGTAAAAAAATGCGAAAAATATAAATTCTATTCTAACCTATACTAATCCTAAACTGTGCTCCCACGCTCTACTCGACGCATCGGGCCTTCATCGCGAACGTCCCCTGAGTACAAGATGCCTCGGGGCATTCCCTGGTGAATAAGTACATAAAATCTCGGGGCATTCCCCGGCCAAATGAATACACTTGAATCAGATGCAATAAAATCAAGCCATTCAACACATGTCAAGCATTCAAGATTTCACAATTCTTATATTTGCCTACCCCCTAACATTTGCCTAACAATTATCGACCTAAAATATGTGACTATCGAATATAACAAGTCAATGCTTATTCCGAATCAAGCGACTATCGAAGAATTACAGAAAATTAATATTCACCTTTATCAACGTTTTAAGTGTCACCCCAATTTATCCCAACCAATGATTAATGCATTCTTCGATTATCTAATCACCTTTCAAAATTCGAAACCAACATCAACCAACACACAACAAAGATTCAAACATGTCAAACAACAAATCATTCACATTCACGTAAAAATTAAAAAGGAAGAATATAGAATTGAACCTCAATGTCGCTTTCAAAATTGATGTATTATTTCGATTAAACCCGGTAGAGTCCGCATCCAAAACCTCAAGTCGAACCTCAACAAAGACCCAATTCGACCCAATATTGTCAATCCCAATCCAAACAAAATTTTAATTCGGGAACACAGACTCAATTATGAACTTCTGAAACAACAAATTCGAACAGCAATAATAAAATCCCCCGAAGATAAAACCGATCTCGAAACCCAAGAGCAAAATAGACCCAAATCAAAAGCGATTGACGACAGACAACAATCTGACACTAGATGGACGACAAGATCAATACAAATAACTGATTTTTGTTTGAAATTGGCCAGAACAGGACCTGAGATAGGGTCGCCGCTACTAGCCGTCAGTCCATCGCTCTAGTCGGAGCTGGAGGGAGTGCGGATGGAGACGTCCACCGGTGAAGAGGGTGTTTTTCGGCTTCTCAATCACCTCTCTCTCTTCTATTTTCTTAAATTTTTCTCCCTCTCTCAATTTTCTCCATCAATCTTTCACACTATTTTTTTTCACTGATCTACTCTCTCCCTCCCAATTGGTGTGTGTGTGTATGTTAATATGTGTATGTGTGTGTTAGTATCTTCAGTGAATTGAGAGTGAAGCCTCTATAAGAAAAGAAAAATGGGAGCTCTTGTGTGTGACCCCTTTTTGTGTTTTGTTAGTGGAGTCTCGCAGGTGAGTACGATGGAGATGAATTTTTGAGAGGTTTTTCGTTGAGTGTGATAGTGAGTATTGTTCTCTGTTGAAGATGATGATAATCCCCTCTCCCTGTATATGGCATGTGTATTTATTCATGGAATCCATCTGTGGGCCCTCCCTGGTGTGAATTGTATCCTTGTGTTTATTTTGTTAGTTAGTGGTGAGGAAAATAAAATGTGTT
>NC_061113.1:7946702-7984857 GCF_002878395.1 Capsicum annuum | reverse complement strand
GGATTTCTGAGAGATTGGATTGTGGGTCACTATTAGCGATGTTTGTTGATGCCAGTGAAGGTAGAAACTACCCTTATGAGTCACCGGAGCTCCGGCGAGCTCGGGTCGCCGAAGCAGACCTCTCTTCACTGGCTTTTTGTCTATTTCTCTCTGGTTTCTCTTCTCTATTCTTTCTATCTGATTCTCTACTCTAATTCCTCAAGATTCGATCTCTCTCTTCGTGTGTGTGCGTAAATTTGGAGTGGTGAGCTGTGGGTGTTGCGAACAAGATCTAAGAAAATGGCTTCGATGTGTATATGAATATATTTCTCTAGTTATTGTGTGTGATATGTGAATATGGTGATGGAGATGAAGCAAAAGAAAAAAAAATCCTCAAAAATAATAATCCCTTCCTCTGTGTATATATGTCGTGTATATATTTCTAGTGGGGTAGGGCCAAAGGGATGTGGGTAGGAGGGGTAGGGGTTAGGATGTGTTGTCAATTTTTAGTTGGGTGGGTTGTTAGAATATTTGGATAAGACAAAGTTTGTTATGGGTTGTTATTTGGATAAAAACAAAACAAAAAGTAAATGCATAAATAAGTAAAGGTGAGGTGAATATTTATTTTCTTGGGGAAAAATTATAAAAAGTGAGCTTAAATTATGTGATATTGGAAATAAAAATATCATCGACGGAACAAAATTATGTGTCTACATTTTTTTTCGATACCATTGATTATATTAACTTCAATGGCATAGTTTCTTGTTAGATAGTGATAATTTTTTTTAGGTAGATCATTTTCATATATATATATATACATAGAGAGAGAAAGAGAAAGAGAGAGAAATGGTAGATCATTAATTATTACATTAACCATAAGAGAGTTATGTATGAAAATTACAATGAAATACTTCAAGCTATACACTCATTTGGGAGAAGAGCTCAAGTTATATACATCTTACAAATTTTTAAATTATATATGTTATAGCGAATTATTTATTCTATTTTGCGTCTAACGATATAACTAATCAGCATGAAGTTGCTGAGAACAATGAAATCCCAGATTCAAATTTAGTAGAGACAAAAACACTGATTTCTTTCGATTTGTTCTAGCCTTTATGAATAGAGTTATTTGGTGAGAGATGGATGATATCTCGAGCTAATCTAAACTCCACGATTACCAGTTTGTTTTTATCTATTCTATATTTCAAGTTATCGAATTTGACTTGTTGGTCAACTTAACACACGATAGACCAAAAAAATTATATACAAATGTGCACAAAACTTATATTTTTTTAAAAGTATTGAAACTTTTTACAAGAAGAAAATATGTCCATACATCACACACATGCATGATTTAGAGAAGGACGATGATCTATCGTGTACGCAGGAATCACTATTGGATAGAGCCGCGTCACTTGACTCTAAGGAAAGGAAACACCGTTATTTTCATTCTTTTCTTATGAGTGGGCAAGGGAAAGCGCAGTGCGCCTGGTGCAAATGGCTTTCTTTTTAGAAACAACACCCCTCTTATTTAATCGTGTTGTATGCTCTTGCAGGTTGTTGTTGAAGAGGCTGGGGAGTCCAGTGCTCCACCATAATTTCAGACTGGCAAATTCAGTAGCTGACCTGCTGTGCAGATTAGGAGCCCAACAAATTTCAAGCACAGTGAACTTTTTGTTGTCGCCACCATCCCAAGCTATCCCTCTACTAAAGCTGATCGTTGGAATATGTTATCTACTAAGACTCTTTCTAGTTTAAGTTGTTTTAACTTGGTGAAGTTTGGTAATCTCTCAGTAATCAAAAGTGTTGTTGACACTTTGAACTCAATTATGTTTTGTTGTATCTAGTATCTATGAAATAATTCCTCTTATCCAAAAAAAAAAAAAAAAACACCACCAAATACAATAACAATAATACCTCTTAATTTCAAATAAGCCAAGGATCAATATGAAATTGCCTAATGTCCTCAAGAAGTTTGACACCTCCAATAAATTTAAATGCACAATAAAGAGATTGTGAAGGATATGAATTTAGAAGTATAGGGATTCATGACATAGATTTTATTTATTTATAATGATTGGAGTTATGCATTCGATTTTCCAATTTGGTTTGTATAATTTCATTTTGATCTCTTGATTTTGAATTTGACAAGTGTAATACAATCCGAATCAAATAAATTTAATTTGGTTAGATTTTCTCTTTTCATTTTGGTTATTCATTTATGTTAGTAGTTAATAATATAATCAAAATTTTATTTGAATTCTGAAAAAGGATAAAAATTATATACATGGATAAGTAATAATATTGATATCTTAATTATATTTTCTAATAAAAGTCACAAGAAATTTTTTAAAACATAGTACTTAAAACTATATCAAAAGATGTCCAAACATATATAAAATATAAACTAAATTATAATGAAAGTCTTAGTGTAATTAACTCAGTAAAGTAAGAATGTGTATACTCATATCCGAATCTTTATTTTCCTAAATTCGAAATCAAACAAAAGATTAAAAAAAAAAAAAAAGTAGATTCCTAATCCGAAATCAAACCAAAAATTCAATCCAAATTAAAATTCGGTTTGATTTTTTTTTGATTTAACTAGAATAATGCCACCCTAGCAATAATCCTTGTGCCCTTTCATTTTATAATCTCATAACAAATTAATAAACTGTATTTTACCACCCAAATTTTCTAATAAGAAAAGATGGAGGAGCAGAAGTTCTATTGGCAAAATAGAAACCGTCTTCCTTCACCAACCAAAGGCATGTTCCGGTATGGTCTTCATGTCCACATGCACCAGTATTTCTATATACTTCAAATGCTACGTCCTTTTTGCCCCACCAAAAATGACAAAAGAAAACTGTCTCAATAAAAAATTTTTGTTTGAATGAAAATTGAAAATCGCTTCCCTTATACCCAGGCCTATGCCACCCAAGATCGTTATCTCCAGATGCACAATGAAATATCAATTGAGGAGTTCTTTTATTCATACCATCAACTATATGAACATGAATCTTTTCCAAAGCACTCAATTGTTGTACAAACAAAAATGACAAAGCTAATAAGGAAACAAAGCTAATCTTCATTATAATTCTTTTTTTCTTTTAGTTTGGTTGCCTTCTCATGCAAAAGAATCAAGTATATACCTCTATTTATACTTGTTTGTTGGTGTATGGCAAATTAATTTGTTAGATACTTATTACTTTTCTGTTTTAATATCCTACATTTCTTTCTCCATTTATACCCATTTAAATAGCATTAAATGGCCTTTTCACTTGCATATTTTAATGATGCATTGACGAAAGAAGTTTCAAAAGTTGAAAACGTATAGGATTAAATTAGACAAATATATTTATGTCGTTAATTAATTATAATTTGATGATGTTTTGTCATAATATAATTGGAAAATGTTGCCCATTTTCACAATTAATGATAAGGTAATTTTCAAAAGAATTTTCTTAAATATAGGATTCTCGATCTTTTTATTTTTATTTTAAATAGTTGCTCTAAGGAAGAGGCCCAAGGAAATAATTATATCTCTTGTCATTTTATAAGTTGAATAGAAAAATAAAATGATATTTTCATATCTTAAAAAAATAAAAATATCTTATATGTAAAAGTCAAAATCTTTTATATAGAGTTATTAAACTCTTTAGTTCACTATAATTGTGTGTTTTTATCCTTTTTTGTATTTCTTTTTTCTTAAGCAAAATCTACTATTTTTATGTCAATTTGCCTGTTACTTTTATTATATAGGTATTTACATAAAAGAAATACATGTTATAAGTATTTATTGTGTTATCACTATAAAGTGTATACTAAATTATTTTTTTTCCTTTTCTTCTGATAACTCAGTTACTTTCATATATGTTACCAGATTATACCTGTATAAAGAACGCATTTAATGAATAAAAGAATATTAATGTTCAATTATTACTATAGCATGAAAAAAATAGGTATAGATATATATTTAGATGGTGTTAATTTATATCACATTGTTTAGATGGTTGTTGTTTGTTGTTTTATAATTTATAATTATGCAGTGCTAATTTATGACACACTAAGTGGACGTTTGGTCATGAATGTTATTTAGAATATTTCGGAATACGATTTCACTTATTTCGAAATACTTGTTTTGCTAGCCATAAATGTTTTGAAATACATTTTCATAATATTTGAATTTTTGAAAAATACCTCAAGAGGTGTTTTTAGTATTTTTGGATTCACTTTTTGCACTTTCTAATTTATTTTTTTTCAAAAAAAATCTTAATTTTTATTTTAATAAAATAACTTAACTTTCATAAAACTCTAATTTTATAGAGATAGAAAGGGGAGAGGGGAAGGGGGCAGGGACTTATGGGTTTATTTATTTATCTATCGACCCACTCATTTTCTATCAATATTTATATGCTTACTTTTTTCAAACTTTCTTAAAGAAATTCTGAATCCATTACTGTTCAAAACAATGATGTATTCGGACAATGGAATTTTCCATGAATTTCAAAATTTTATTAAGTTTAGCATTTCAAAATCTTAGAGTATAACAATTTGATTCCTTTTTCTATTTAAATTTAAAATTTTAATTTTAATTTGAAAAAATCAATTTAAATGGACAGTAAAGAGATAGAGGGATATAGGTTTAGTAGTATATAGATTCAAGATGTAACGACATAAAAATTTGATGAAATATGTAAAATTTATGATTTTGTGTGATTTGACTATTTTACCCCTCCTTGTAGTTGCATTATGGTATTTCTGTGGTGTGGGAGTGATTGACATGATTTTCGATACATTTGGTATCATTTATGCGATATTGTGGTTTTTGATGGTTTCGAAAGCCTTATTTTGGACTTATGTGGATATCTTTTGATCCGTACGATGGATGGCCGAACGGACTGCGCTAGCATCTCCGGAATATTGATGTTAGGCTAGGTAGTCCTTTGATTCGGGTCCCAATGCACCCGAGCTCATTTCGACCTATTGATCGAAAAGTTGAAAATTTTTAAAAATGAGTGTGGGCCCCACATTTGATCAAAACGACATCGGATGAAAAATTCGACTTGGCCAGCAGATCCAGAATGTCGATTTTAGGATGTTAGCATATTTGGTATGATTTTACGGCTTTTAAATCTCATTTTGACCCTCAATTTAGAAAATTGTGATTTCTAATTTTGGGGGTCAATTATATGAAAATGATATTTTTTTTCAAAAATATGACTTCGCTAATGCATCCGGAATGTAGAATTTAGTATGGTTACATAATTCGTTTGTATATATCAGACTCCAAACGAATCTCGGGCACCCTGTCGAAGTCCGAATTAGACTTTAAAAAGAAACTGCTGCTGTAGCAGCTTTTCAGCTATATATTACAGATTTTCTCCTCTTTTTGGCCTATTTTGCTCATTTTTCATCTTGTCTTTTGAGAGTTAAGAGTTAAACCCTAAAATAGTATGAGAGCTTAAAAGTGAAGCTTGTGGGAGCTTGGGAAGCTAGATTAATACCTATTTCGTGATTTTATTACTGATTTAAGGTAAGAATTCACCATTTTTTTAGTAATTTCTTGATAAATATCTCAAAATCCTAAAAATCTTAGGGCTTGATTTTAAAATTCAATTTCACTCCTTTTCGCTTGAATAATATTTTTATCTTATAATTACTAGTTTTTCATCAATTTAACCATCAAAACAACTTCGATTCTTGATTTTAACCCGAATTTCAAAGATTTTACCCAATAAAGTTCAAAAATGATTTTTCTTGAACCTCATTTTTAGTCGATTTAACTTAGGATTTCAGCTGTAGGTTCCTAAAAATATGGGGAATGTGTTTTTGAAGTAAAGTTCTGATTTTGCCCTTCTTTTTCAAAAATTCATTTCGGGGGTCCGTTTTGACCTTGAACCAAAAGTAGTCAATATGGGTGTTGCTGGTTTTATTTTGACGTGTATATTTTATATTTGATGTTTTTAGTGGAGTTCTAGATTGTTCGTGAAAAGTAAGGTCGTGGGTTCATAGTGTAGCGGAACGGTTTCGGCCTTTGAGGTAGGTTATGACTTAACTCTTTCAGACTGGGCTGAGTAGTAAATGATGATACAAAATGCATGTTAAGAGTGAGAACTAAGCATGAAAAATGACTATTTATGTGTTTTCCCCATGTGGGGACCTATACGTGATGTAATTGTCGAAATTGAGTTATTATGTGATGTGTGACCGTGTGGGGTCCTATGTGATATTAATAGCCTTGAATACATGTGAATAATTATATTGTGTTGTTAAGATGCTTAATATGATACCATTGGTGTATTGTGATTATATTCATACTTTATTGACATAATATGAGACGTGAAAATTTGTAGATGAAACTGAAATAATGAGTGGATATTTGCTTACATGGTTTTGGAAATATATCATTGTGATTGGTTGTGAAAATATTCATTGTGATTGGTTGTGAGCATTACATCCTCATGTCATACTCATTCATGAAACATTGGTACCACTGTGACAACATCTGAGAAACACCGGCAATACCTTTTTAAAACCCTCCCCGAGGGATGTGCTGGAGAGGAGATATCGTAACACCTTATAAAATCCTTTTCGAGGGATATGCCGGACAATAGATATGAGATAAGTGAATTGTACACGGGTTGACGAACCCCCTATGGGTCCTGCGTTGGGAGGCTTGCCTCTGTAGGTGTATACGGGGATTGTGCGACGATCCTGGAGGTTGTACGCTGACCTCGTGCATCATTATCATCGTCATCATCATCATATACATTGCACTTACTTTATTGCGTTATGTTGTGTTGTATTGCCAATTTGTCATATTGACTTGTCATCTATGTATTTATCGTATCTTTTTTTACTTATATTTGAAGATCTTGTATATGCATATTTCCCTTTGTTCTTTTTATATGTGATATAATACGTATTTTTGTTCTATCTTGGTGTGATGTTGCAATATATGTGATATATATTAGAACTGTTAGTGCAAACGATGTGGGCTACCGTTGTGGGATATTTAATTTTCTAATTGCAGGTGACGTACCCTTAGTGTATATTTTGTATGCTTTATTTACTACTTTGCTTGGTTGGCCTATGATACCTACTGAGTACAAGTGAACTGTACTCATGCCTACTGCGCCCTTTCGGTGCAGGTCCTAACTCGAGTGCGTCTCAACTTAACTGACTCGCGCGAATGTTGGAGTTTCCAAGGTAGCGGTTGGACATTCATGCATCCGAAGTTCACCTCCATCTTTCTACAGTAGTTATGTCTTTATTAGTATTCGGAGACAGATATTATTCCTTTATGGTTATTTTTTTCGATGTATTTAACTCTTGAATTGTATTAGTAGTTCTTACACTATTGACACCCGGTTTTGGACATGATTGATATTTTGGATAAGTTCTTTCCACATTGTTATGATTACTTATATGGTTCGGCTTCGTTCTAGAAGCTTTACCTTGGGATATTTCTGTCTTTTTTCTCTTTTTATATCGGTTTGGGTGATATGCTTACTTGTCAAGGTACGCCGCGACAAGTGTCATCATGACCTTCATTTTTGGATCGTGACACAAGACATAGATTTTATTTATTTATAATAAGTAGGGGTGTAAATTCTGTTTTTCAGTTTGATTGGTATAATTTCATTTCACGTCTTGGGTTTTTTGGTTTTAAAAAGTGTAATAGAATTCCAATCAAAATAAATTTGATTTGGTTCTATTTTCACTTTTCATTTTAGTTATTCAGTTATGTCAATAATTAATAATATAATCAAAATTATATTTTGCATGTCGGAAAAAAATAAGATTATATACATGGAGAAGTAATAATTTAGCATCACTTAAATATATTTTCTAATATGATCACAAGCAAAACATCAAAACACAATACTTGAAAACAAATCAAAAGATGTCCAAACATAAAATATAAATTAAATAATAATGAAAGCTTTAGAACAGTTAACTCAGTAAAGTAAGAATGTATTATACTTATACTCTAAATCTTTATTTCTCTAAATTCAAAATCAAACCAAAAAATCAATCCAAATTAAAATTCAGTTTGATTTTTTGATTTAATCCGAATAATGCCACCCCTATATAACAATAGTAATTGTTCCATTTCATTCTAATTTCTTCTCATAACATATCCTACATATATAATTTTATTTCAAGAAGCGAGCTACTTTAATTGCTCCAATCCTAACGAGAATAAAAGTGAATTGCTTCAGCCTATTTTATCGTCATAATCTTTTGACTTATGTAGTCGAGTTTGAAAAAATAAAACAGAGTCAAACAATATTAAACCCAAAATAATCCTCCATTCTGATTGGTGTAACATGAAAATTTCGATGATGCAATTTTTTGTTTCTTTCAATTGTTTGTTATGCGGTTAAAAGTAAGGGGTCGTTTGGTGTGAGGTATAAGGGATAAGTAATTACGGGATAAAATGATCCTTCATTTTATCCCATGTTTGGTTGGAGGGATTAATCAATTCCAGGATAACTTATCCCATCATTTACACCACAGTGATGGGATAACTTATCCCATATGCATGGTGGGATAAGTTATTCTGAAATAACTAATTCCAAAATTAAATATTCCAGAATAACTATTTCTCAACCAAACGATAATGCTTTTGACTTAGCATACAAGTATAACCTATTCAAAATCAGGGCGCATCTACATGGGGCCTAGGGCATTCTGTTTTAGGTATAAATTTTGTTTAGACGTGTTTGTCTCCTTCCATACGTCAACTCTCTTTTTTCTTTTTTTTCTTAAAACATTACTCTCTTTATCAATATTATGATAAACTTTATATTGTTTTAAATTTCTATAATTTATGACTTTCTATAAAACTTTAAATTAATATATAATAATAACTCCATCAATAAAATAATTTTAAATTAAATATTATTATAAATCTAATAAATATTTAATATTAATATTTACCTCTTATGTTGGCAGGGTATCACTAGACCTGCAAAAATATGAAAAGAGGAGTTGGACTGGCCAATAGAAATGCCCAAGGGAAGGAATCGACAGTCACTATATATAGAATGAGCTTTGCAACCATAGTTTATCACATCTGGATAGAAAGGAACCACGGAATTTTCCAAGCCAAATCCACCGAGCCACACATGATAACGAGAAGAATAGTGCCGGAGATTTTTCACAGAGGGTCTCTGAAGCCTAAACTCAATAGCAAACTAGCAGATCTCAATTACTATCCTTAATTTTCTGATTTTTCCAGTTTTGCTTAGATGTAATGGTTGATAGAATGGCCAACTGATTGGTTGTTATGCCAATACAATTTGATTGTACTGAATATAAACACTTTTGGTAATAAAATGATATTTTAATTGCCAAAAAAATATTAATATTTAATTTGTTTAAAAAATATTAAATCACGAGTAACGCTCTAATACTTCAATTCATTATCACTATTGAAAAAGAGTTCAAACAAATCAATTTTATTTGTATGAAGTTTTATTTTGTATGTAACCATGATTTGAACTTCTACGTTTATGAAGAAAGAACGATAATTCTTATATTTATGTCAAGTCTCTGTCCTGACTCATGAATAAATATAAATATTAGTTTAAAGGTGATTAAAGTATCGTCGGATTGCTTGTTATATATCATTCGATCCGTTCAAATATAATCTGAGCTGCTCATTTGTTATCACTATTGATATGTTTATTTTTTTTTTGAATCCGTGACTGAAAATTTTGAATCCATCACTGTTCAGAACAATGATGTATTCTGACAATGAGATTTTCCATGAATTTCAAAATTTTATTATGTTTAGAATTTCAAAATCTTAAGAGTATTAAGATTTGATCCCTTTTTTTATTTAAATTTTAAATTTTAATTTTCTATGTGACAAAATAAATTTAAATGCACAATAAAGAGATAGAAGGATATGAATTTAGAAGTATAGAGATTCATGACATAGGTTTTATTTATTCATAATGATTGGAGTTGTGCATTCGTTTTTTTCAATTTGGTTTGTATAATTTCATTTTGATTTTTGAATTTGAAAAGTGTAATACAATCGGAATCAAAATAAATTTAATTTAGTTAGATTTTCTCTTTTCGTTTTGGTTATTCAGTTATGTTAGTAGTTAATAATATAATATAAATTATATCTGTATGCCGGAAAAAAATAAAAATTATATACACGATTAAGTAATAGTATTGTATATCTTAATTATATTTTTTAATAAAAGTACAAGCAAAAATTTAAAAGATAATACTTAAAGAGTATATCAAAAGATGTCCAAACATAAAATATAAACTAAATTATAATGAAAGTCTTAGTGCAACTAACTCACAAAAGTAAGAATGTGTTATACTCATACCCTAATATTTATTTTTCTAAATTCGAAATCAAACAAAAGATCAAAAAAAGTAAATTTCTAATCCGAAATCAAACCAAAAAATCAATTCAAATTAAAATTCGATTTGATTTTTTGATTTCATTCGAATAATGCCAACCTTAACAATATGTTCCATTTCATTCTGTAATCTCACAATAACTTAATAAACTGCATTTTACCACCCAAATTTTCTAATAAGAAAAGATGGAGGAGGAGAGGTTCTATTGGCAAAAAAGAAACCATCTTCCTTCACCAACCAATAGCATACTCCAGTATTGTCTTGATGTCCACAAGCTCCAGAATTTCTATACACTTCAAACGCTACGTCTTTTTTGTCCCACCAAAAATGACAAAAGAAAACTGTCTCAACAAAAAATCTTTTTTTGAATGAAAATTGGAAATCACTTCCTTTATACCCAGGCCTATGCCATCCAAGATCATCATCTCCAGATGCACAATGAAATATCAATTGAGGAGTTCTTCTATTCATACCATCAACTATATGAACTTGAATCCTTTTCAAAGCATTCAATTGTTGTACAAACAAAAATGATAAAACTAATAAGGAAGCAAAGCTAATCTTCATTATAATTCTTTTTTTCTTTTAGTTTGGTTGCCTTCTCATGCAAAAGAATCAAGTATATACCTCTATTTATACTTGTTTGTTGGTGTATGGCAAATTAATTTGTTAGATATTACTAATTTTCTGTTTTAATATCCTAGATTTCTTTCTCCATTTAACCCCATTAAATAACATGAATTTAAATGGCCTTTTTCACTTGCATATTTTAATGATGCATTGACGAAAGAAGTTTCAAAAGTTGAAAACGTATAGGATTGGATTAGACAAATATACTTATATTCTCGATCTTTTTGTTTTTATTTTAGATAGTTACTCTAAGGGAGAGTCTTAAGGAAATAATTAAATCTCTTGCCATTTTATTATTTGAATAGAAGATATCACATTTTTAGATCTTCAAAAAAATAAAAATATCTTATATGTAAAAGTCAAATTTTTTATAAGAAAGACATAAAGTCAAAAGAAAATGGTATATATAGAGTTAGAAAACTCTTTAGTTCACAATCATGTGTGTGTTTTTATCCGTTATTTATTTATTTTTTTCTTACGCAAGATCTATTATTTTTATGTCAATCTGTCTGTTACTTCTTCTACATAGGCATTTACATAAAAAAAATACATGTCATAAGCATTTTCCACTACGATCTTGTGTACTATTCTCTATCCTGAGTCGGAGGTCTATTGAAAATAATCTCTCTACTTCTTCGGAGGTAGCGGTATAGACTGCGTACATTTTACCCTCCCCAGACCTCACTTTGTGTGTATTACCTCACTTTGTGGGAATACACTGAGTTTGTTGTTGTTGTTAGTATTGTATGTCATATGCATTTATTTGTTTTTTTTTTTGTGCAAAAGATAGTTCATTCATTAGAGATTAGGGGGGAAATAGAGTTACACCCCTTCCAGTTGAAGGAGACAAAAATTGATTACTCGGGGCCATATCTCGGCCCAGTAGGTTAATAGAATTGTTTTAGATTCTATGGTGAGCAAGCGTTCTGTTAGAATCTAATTCCACATAAGCTGATACAAAAAGAGGCATTTGCCAAAACAGTTGCCATGACTCCATGACTTGACTTTTAGCTCCTTCATTCGCTAGTATGTCGGCCACTGCATTTTGCTCTCGGAAGATCTTGATTGGCATTGTGGACTGCGTTTCTTTCATTAGAGACCTGCACTCAACAATCAAGTTATGATAGAAAGGGTGATTATTTGAAATCATAGATAATATATCATTAGAATCAGTTTCAATGGTGAAATGATTGAGATTGTTGACTTTAACAATGTCTAGGCCATGACGCAATGCTAAAATCTCTTCCATGGTCGGAGTGGTATGTGGGAGGTGCATGTTAAAGCCTAAAATTCAATGCCCATTATGATTTCTAAAGATGCCCCTTATCCCCCCTTACCAGGGTTGGTAAGGGCTGACCCATCAGTGTTCAACTTTAGTTGTCCATTGATAAGGGGATTCCATTTGGTGCTAATAGTGGTGAAGATTAGATGCTTGGGAGAAGCCTTGTTAACAAGCATGCCAAACTCAGTGGCAAGGGCTATGGCCATATCTGTAGAGATATGGTAGAACTTTTTATTGAAAGTGTTGTCATTTCTACTCAGCCAAATGACCCAAAGGTAATGAGGGAAAAGGGTATCCTATGGGAGCTAGTTATTGAAGGGTTTCCTTTGAGGTTATGACAGATGATGTCCTAGTTAGATGTGGAAATATTCATCCAAATTTGGGAAGTCTTGAACTGGGCTTTATGGAGAAGGTTCTGCCAGAAGATGACTTCATTGTTGCACTGGAAGAAGATGTGATTTATTTTTTCTTCCTGGTGATGACATATTTGGCATTGGGAGTCTATGGAAATTCCAATGTGATTGAGGTATGCATTAGTGGAGAGTCTGTTGTGAAGGAGAAGCCAGAGGAAAGTTTTGATTTAATTAGGGGTATGGGCTTTCCAAATCAACTTAAAATTCCTTTGAACTGGAATGCTATTCTCATAGTTTCCCAGGAGTGTATACATGCTCCCAGTGTTGAAGGTAGTATTACTGGTTAGGCCCCAAATTGGCTTATCCTCTTCTGTGGAATTTTGGGGAAGCAAAGTACTCCTGATGATATCCTTTAAGTACTGGGGTAGCTCAAAGGATAGGCTACTGAAGTCCCAGGTCCCATTTTGATGGATGTTCTGGATGGTAATATTAGTATCAACGATGGTGAGAGGACCATGGATAAGGCTTCTAATGACACCTAGGTGGGCCCAGCTATCCGGAAGGACCTTAACTCTACTGCCTTTGTTAACTCTCCTACTTATACCACTAAAGCAAGTTGCCCAACCCCTAATAATATTCTTCCAGGTTCTAGAACCTGGGTATTGTTGTTTCTACTGTATTTTGACAACATAATTCTACCCCATAGGCTGGTGGGCTAGGAGTAGAGCCTCCAGGCCAGGCCAACATACATGGCCTTATTCTTGGTGTCACTCTTATAAAGCCCCAATCCTCCACTGTCTTTTGGGCTAGTAAGAGTGTCCCAGTTGATAAGGTAGAGTTCTTTCTTCTCAGCACTACTGCCCCAAATAAAATCCTTGTGGATTTTATCTATGAGCTCATAAATTTTCTTAGGAATTTTAATATACTGCATTATGTGGGTAGTGATACTACTGAGGGTGGACTTGGTGAGGACAGTTCTACCAGTCATGTTGAGGAGTTTGGTCTTCCATCCAGCCAACTTTTGTTTCATGTTATCCAGAATGAATTTGAAATCACTATTTTTGGGTTTACTATGGAAAATGGGGTATCCTAGATACTTGCCAAAGGTTTGACTTGCTTAGATATTGAGGGTGTGGGTGCACAGCTGTAACACCCCGCATTTCTGTAGCATAAATCTAAGTTCCAATACATCAGTATTCGTATATAAATTTTTGAAACGCTTATTATTTATTAGTTTAGAGCCTGCCATTGTATAGGAAATTCAATTAGCTTTTCAATGATATAAAATTCATCCAAATTCGATAACTGGGTAAGAAGTTATGGCGATTTTAATTTTCAGTCGCAAAACTCCATCATTTTACCCATCAGCGCATCGCAGAGAGAGAGTCAAAATAGCAATTGTCAACTTTCAGTGAGGTATCACGATTTTGGCGCGTCGCGCCATAGGCCAATTTGGCATTTTCCAGTGCTGCAGCGCGATGCCACCGCGTCGCGGAGAACTTCCAGGTTCCAATCAGTGAAGGACCACGATTTACCCGCGGTGCACCATAGACCAGTTTCCCAGTTGTCAGTTTTCAGTGACCGTGTCGCGTCACGCCAGGGGTCCAAATCGAAAAAATTTTCACGAAAATCTAATATTTCATCCAGGGTTAAAACAGTCTTATCCCATTATTTCAATCCGCCCAGATGGATTACTTAATCCCTAAAAATATTTGAAAAGTTCATTCTTTATTAATCTTTTCCAAAATTCAAGAGCTTTCTCTTTAAATTACAAACCCTAGCTTTTAAGAAACCAAGAGCAATCTCAAGAATTCACCCAGGAACTTCAAGAAATTCATCCGTTAAGGTATGTTAGATGTTCATCCATGGTTCTCTTTCATCCATGGAGTCCACACAACCGTTTTAAATTATAAAAATTGTGATCTTTTCAAGTTATTGTGTTTTAAATTGGGATTTCACCCATGAATCTCCTGGAATTATGATTCTATACCATGAAATTATTGTTATTATTCATTCCTCCATCTTTTAATATTATTATTTATTAAATTAAACCATGATTTAATGCTATTGTGATGAATTCATGTTATTTATACAAGTTCCATGACATTTCTATGATTGTTTTAAAACCATGAACTACAAGTGTTTGATAAAATGCCTATAAGAGTGATTTATTTAATAAGAGCCTCCATGTTTTGGCCTTCAAGCTTCAGTGTCTTTTCAGTATTATTGTTTTGAGTCCTGGGGGCATTGAATACCCGAAAACCATAGTTGTTTATTTATTCTAGCCTTAGTACATTACAGAATAGTCTTCAGATTTTATTATGAGCATTATTAGAATAGTCAGATATCAGTTATTCAACTCAGAACAGTCGAGTATCTCAGTGTCTTTTTGTTAGGAGTAGGATTTAGCACCGAGAGAGTGTAGGGATGACGGCTTCCTCGTCAGATAGGCAGAGTCGTTAGTAGCAGTCCTTATACTCTAGAACTACATAGCTAGCATAGGATATGAGTAGTCACCATCAGACTAGGCTTGACTATCTCGCAGGGTTCACTTATCAGTTCAGGCTTGACACCCTTAGTCCTTTGGATATTATATTAGTTTAGTGGATTCACACAACCATCGTTAGTACCTGTGGTACGGTATTAACACCCTTCTAATTTGGGTTACAGGTTAGACCCTGATTAGCTCAAATTGGGAAATATTGGTTAGATGATATCTTCCACAGTCTCAGATATAGTCTCAGTTACAGTCCTAGCTCAGTTATCCAGTCTTAGTGTTGTTTGACCAAACCATACAAATTTCAGTTATCTCAGTATATTAGTTTACAAATTTTACTCAATTTATGTCATGTGCTTGGTCATGCATCCACAGTATTTATAGATTTTCATGCATTATCAGTATCTACAGATTTTACGTTTTCTATTTAGTAATCCATGCTTTACATTTATGTCTAGTTAATTCTTATTATTCCTATTCATGAGATCATGCATATCAACTTACCTCATTTAGCATACCAGTACATTCAAAGTACTGATTGCATACCTTTTCTTTTGCTATATGATGTCTCATATCATTGGTGTTGATGCTTATTCTCGGATCGCACCTAGATTCTCAGATTATCAGCAGTATAGTAGCAGTGGTGAGTCCTCATCCTCCGAGGATAAATTATATTACTTCATGTCTTTATCTCACTAGTTAGTAGAGTTAGTTGGGGCCTGTCCCATCAACTCACAGTATCCAGTTTAGAGGCTTTTTCGGACACTACAGTTAACTATTCAGACTAGTCAGATTTTAGTATTTTTATCAGATTCATAATTCAGTAGTTATTTCATTATTAAAACCTTATGGCATTTCAGTTATTTTTCCGCATTCATGATTATATGATTCAGTTCTCACAGCAGGTACCATCTCATGGGTTAGCTTGTGGTCTCTCTGGACCGTAAGCACCTTGTAATGACTAGGGGGTAATCTAGGGTCGTTAAAATAGATCAACATTTTGAGTGGTGCAGTTCTTAGAGAAAAGAACTTTGGACTTAGCATTATTGATGGTTTGTCTAGTATTATTGATGGTTTGGCCAGAGGGCATGCTAAATGTCCTCAGAATAGTAACAATGGTGAGGCAGTTGCTGTGGGTAGCTCTTGCCAGGAGGGTCAGATCATTAGAAAAAGATGTGGGAAAGTTTGGGCCCCCCATTAGTGATACTGATGGGGTCCCAATTCCTTGCACTAACCTTAAAATCAATTCTCCTTAAAAACCTCTCTATGCAAAAGATAAAGAGATAGGGGACATGGGGTCACCCTGTCTAATACCCCTTGAAGGCTTCAAGAAGTTAGACTTAGTACCATTTACTAGAATAGAAAAGAAGGATGTATTAACACAAAACATAATAAACTTGGTGAGATTTTTAGGGAAGTCAAAGAATAAAAGGGTATCTTTAATGAAGAACCATTCAATTTTATCAAAAGCCTTCTCCAAATCAATTTTCAATATCATATTGGAATGCTTCCCTTTCATTTTACTGAAATGGGTGATGTATTCCTGTATGATAATGGCATGGTCAGAAGCTCTTCTATTGGCTAAGAAACTTACTTGACTGGGGACAATGATGGTAGGAATGTAAGGGTTAATCTTGTTGACAATAATTTTGGTCACAAGCTTGTAAGTGATGTTGCAGAGTCTAATGGGCCACAAGTTTCTAAGATTTGTGGCATTATTGCATTTAGGAATAAGGCAGATAAGGATAGTATTGGCATCCTTAGGCATGGAGTGAGTGAAGAAGTCTTGCCTACAGAAGTTCAAGGTTTTAGCTCCCATAATGTTCCAAAACTTTTGATAGAAAAGGGGATGGAGCTTATCAGGTCCTGAGGCCTTCAGAGGTTAGAAGGATTTAAGGTCCACCAGGACTTTAGAATCTGTAAGTGGGGAATATAGAAGATGTTTATCTTCCCCGAAAAGAATATTGGGTTGGGAGGTATTAGTAGGGACAAAGTGACTATTAGGGTTGCTTAGGTGGCTAGAGATGAATAGGGTCTTAAAATGATTAAAAATGAGAGTGTAAATGTCAACTTTCACAGTCATGAGGTTATCCATTTCATCTCTAAGTTCTGAAATTATATTCCTTCTCCTCCATTGATTGTAGAGGAATGGAAGAAAGAGGTGTTGGGATCTCCCTCAGCCAACCAAGATATTCTGGATTTGGTTTTCCAAAAGTCCTCCTCACATTTGAGCTTGGAATCATAGTCATAGAGTAGCTCATTCTCAAGATTTTAGAGGTAACAACTAGTGTGATAATGGGGAGACTTTTGAATGCCATCCAGTCTAGCTAGAATTGATCTAATCCTTTGGAATAAATTACCAAAGACAAACCTGTTCTAGTCAGTGGCCTTAGTGTAGAATTGAGATATGGAATGTTGAAGGGTAGAGGGGCCATCAAAACATCTCTCAGCTAGACTATGGAAAGATTGGTTGTTGCACCACATGGGTTTAAATCTAAAAGGCTTGTTGGTCTGTCTCTCAGTCCTATTCGAAAGGGATAGAAGAAGGGGGAAGTGATCAGATTTAGTCCTAGAAAAGTGAATGACGATGGAGTTAGGGTAGTGGTTTACCCATTGAGTATTGGCAATAAATCTATCTAGTCTTTCCTGGATAAGACCCCCTTTGTTCCGATATCTTTTATTGGTCCAAGTGTATTTAAAACCCTTATATCCCAGGTCTACCATGTCACAATGGTTCAGACAATCCCAAAAGTTATTGGCTCTAGTATTGTTGATAAGGGCTCCCCAAAATTTTTTATTGGATCTCAAAATTTCATTAAAATCCTCTCCCATAAGCCAATTCCTATTCAGAGGATTGGCAATGTTGCGTAATTCATCCCAAAGCATTAAACACGTGTTGGGGTCAGGACTGGCATAAATTGCAGAGAAAAAAATGAGCATGAACACCCTAGGGTGAGGAGGAGAAGTGTTGACGGTAGATTAGATCTTCTTTCTACATTACAGCAATGCCTTCTTTTCTTCCTACAATGCTTGAATCCAAGTATACATTAAAGTGCAGGGTTTTAGTGGTCAACCATTTTAGTTTCCAATAAGGAAATCATGGCAAGGCTATAGGATCTGATTAGGGCATCACATTAGCGCTTAAAGGTAGCACTGTTGGCTCTCCTAGTATTCCAAATTATGAACATCAGTTGTGCAGGGAGGTGCGTGGGTCATTGGTTGCTTTCCCTTTTCTTTTGAGGTTTGCTTCCTTAAATCCACTTGAGGGATCAGTACTAGTGCAGACAGAAATTGCTCTAAAGCATTCCTTAGGGTCAAGCTAAGAGTCTTTGTTGTGGGATATAAGGGTGCGACAATAGCTGTGTTTGAGGGATCGTTGAATTCTTTGTGAATTGATTTGTCTAGAGTGAGAATTTATACCCTTAGTTCCCCAAGCTCCTCCAAGAGTTGCTCTATCTCTCCATTGGTTTGCCTTAGTTTGTCTAGAACTGAGGTAATTATTTCTCCTGGGTCTGCGGTGGTAGTGGTTGTTGGAATATGGGTGATGAGATTGATTCCCCCATTGGGTTGGGTATGAAGTAGTTTCCATCTCGGAGAGATAGGGGATTGTTGGGTAAAATGGGAGATTCTTGAACATGTGGTACATGAGTGAGTTCATCTCCTTAGAGTTCATCATATTTAGGGTCCCCAACCTCTGATCTTGCAATAGGGTTCGGCACCATACTTGGTATCCCAGACCCTCCGCTATTTGTTCTACTACTTCTCTCACTATTTATGCTATCTAAGCTGGATCTTGGATGAAGAGGACTATTGGCTGGTCCCCTACAATGACGCAGTGAGTTATGGTCTTATCGTCTAATGCTAGTTTCATCCATGATGTTGGTATTCGGCTGGATGGATGTGGTGCAGTCATAAAGAAAAGAGGTTCCTTTAGAAACAGTGGGTTTTTGTTGGGAGGAGGAGTTGCCATTGTTGGTTGAAGGAGCTAGAATATGCCCTTTGTTGGGGATTAGGGGTTCAAAAGGGTGGAAGGATTGGAGGAGGAGTTAATTAACATGACTGCATTGTTCATGTCAACCATCCTAGGGTGATGATTAACCCTAATGGAGATGGAATTACTCCTCCCAGAATACGTAGAGACGGAGGTGTTCATGGGGGTTTCCCCCAAGGGGGTGAGGTAACGAACCTCGTTGAGACTCTCGAGCATTAAAGAGGTAGAGATAGAGTTAATAGGGAGAGAGTGGCTGGGTTTTAATGCTTCAGCTAGGTCAATACCAAGGTTGAATTTAGACAAGTCAGAAGTACTAATTGTATCAGAGGGAGGTGGGCCCTGCTGTCCCACCACAACTTTTTTTTTCCTTTTTCTTGTTTATTCTTTAAATCTTTTCTGGAATTTTGGTCAAGCTTTGTATGGTTCATTTCAATTTTACCAAAATCAGAACTATTAGCAATGGCCATGAATGAATTAGAGTGTAGAAACTTACCAGAAGTTACATCATAAATTTTTACCTGGGTTTGGCCCTCTTTCGCTGTTTCCTTACCTTTTTTTGTTGGGAGGCTTTGCGATAGTTTTCTTCTTGGGGAGTGAGACTGTTTGCCATTCTCTATTGTGGAGTGTACCTTGCTGCTAGAGGGGATCATTTTATCCTGTTCGTCAGCATCTTTGGAGGATTGAGTGGGGCAATATTGATGAGAGTGACCAAGTCTTCCGCATCCCGTGCATAATACACCTTCTCCTTTATAAATCACACTTTGTCTGTGCGTATCCACGTTGACAAAGGTCTTGAAAGGTTTATCTAGGGGCACCTGAATGCATATTCTTCCATACCTGCCTTTTAGAGTTATTGATGTACATGTGTCTATTTTTAATAGGGTGCCCAATTTGTTTTCAATTCTTTCTAGGATATTTTTGTCATAGAATTCCGTTGGGAGGTGGGGTAGTTTAATCCAAATTATCGTATGCAATTGGGTGGCTTTCTTCGGAATGAAATTTGGTTCCCAATGTCTGACTGAGAGTAAGCTTCCTGTAACGAACCACGGACCCCCACGGAGGGCTTTCTGTATATTTTCTGGATTGGAGAATTTGGCAATATAGAAATCGTTGCCCAAGTCTATTAAGGTTAGTGACCCTGTTGGTTTCAAGAGTTCCACTAGCTTAGTCCTCATATAGTTATGAGCGAACCTCTTTTTTGAATAACTTTATGATTACTGAGAAGCGCCAAGGTGCATAGATTCTTTCCTTGTTCTCCGCGCTCAGTAATACTGTGTCCCCTGTTTCTGTTGGCATTAGGGGTGATTTTCCGTTATCGCTCATCAAGTAGTGTCCATTTAAGGAATCTTCTTTATTTAGTAGGGCTGCCTTGAAGGTCATTTTCGACTTCGTCGGCTCCGGATCGGCTATGTGAGGTTGATCGTTTGTTTCCATGAGGTCCGGTGGGTATAGTGGCATTGGTGGTTCGACGGTCGAAGTTATGGCATGGGGGTCGGCCATGGCGAGAGCAAATTTTAAATGTTTTATCATTATTCATAGCATATATTTGTTATTATCACTATAAAGTGTACAATATATTCCATTTTTTTCTATTTTCTGATAACTCTATGACTTTCAACTATGTTACCATATTATACCCCTATAAAAGAACGCATTTAAATGGATAAAGGAATATTATTTTTCAATTATTACTATATCATAAAAGAATAATTTTACATAAATCCCGATTAGTTTATTTATAATTATATTCGATTTCAACTTTTTTTTAAAATTTCGTAAAATCTCGATTTTTAATTTTTTAGATACATAATATTAAAAAGGATACATGATTGATGTTACATCTTAAGAAACAACTAATTCATTGTAATTATGGAGAATAACGATAATTAAATCATTTAAGAAGTAATTTACTCTGCAGATCTTCTAATTAACATCTAAATTTCAAAAAAATGATATTTATTTAATTATGTATTTGTTTTGAAATATCCGTCGCCATATTCAACTTCCAAATCCATTCTTATTTAGTTTTTTCTCTTTTTTTCTTGTTATTATTTTTCTTTTCCAACTTTTTAAAATTAATTTCAAATCCTGAAACAAAAGATACAAATATTGGTTAAAAATGTATCGTGGTAAGACATGATATATCAGTATGAAAAATAAAATTTGCAATACCAAGGTATAAGAGACACAATACAAAAATTTCACTTTTTCCACGGTTTAATTTATCTTTTACAAAACAAAAATCTTAATTTTTATTTTTCATAAAATAATCCAATTTTCATATAATTCTAATTTTATAGAGATAAAGGGGGTGGGGTGTGGAGGTGTGGAGGGGTTGCCTTATATACTTATTTATTTATTTATGATAATGTTTGTTTCATTTCATTTTATAATCACATCACAAACTAATAAGTTGCATTTTACCACCCAAATTTGTTTCATTTCATTCTATAATCACATGACAAACTAATAAATTGCATTTTACCACCCAAATTTTCTAACCAAAAAGATGGAGGAGGAGAAGTTTGATTGGCAAGATAGAAACCATCTTCCTTCACCAACCAATAGCATGTTCCAGTATCAATTTCACTTCCACAAGCTCCCGAATCTCTATACACTTCAAATGCTACGTCCTTTTTACTCCACCAAAAATGACAAAAGAAAATCATCTCAACAAAAAGATTTGGTTTGAATAAAAATTGAAAATCACTTTCTTGATATGTAGGGAAATGCCATCCAAAATCATCATCTCCAGATGCACAATGAAATATTAATTGTGGTTTGTTTTTTTTAATACCATCAACTATATGAACATGAACCTTTTCAATGGCATTCATTTGTTGTACAAACAAAAATGATAAAACTAAAAAATTATTGTATTGTCAATCCTCTTTATAGTGACCATAATTTTTATGTTAATCATTATTAGGGTCATGCATATGATAAATCTCAAGTATGAATATCTAAGAAAAAATATATTTAAGTTGAAAGGGTACAGTAGGGATAAATACGGACCACTTATACTCAGTAGGTATCATAAGCCAACCGAGCAAAGTAGTAAATAAAACATATAAAAATACACACTAAGGGAATATCACCTGCAATCAGAAAATGCTCCACAACGGTAACCCACACCGCTTGCACTAACAGTTCTATAATACTGCCACTATAGATGGTTTAATTGTAGTTCTATTCAGGCATGGAAAAGGAAAGCCCTAGGGCGGGTATGGATTTTATATAAGAATGTGATATTGTGAATATTGAATAACTGAAAAAAACGAGAAAATGTCTCTCAAAAGTGTTTCTGTTCTTCAATTTTTGCATCATTATTTTTATATGATATTAGAGTCGTGACAAGGCAAAAAGAAAAGTTTTAGAGAAACAATGGAAGGGGAAAGAGGGTTGTGTGGAGTTAATTCTTCTGTAATGCAATGAATAAAGAATAAAAAGTGTATGTTTCAGATAAGATGAACCTAAATATCCGTTCCAAAGGAAAAATCAAGTATCCGTAACATTTAGTTTAATGGTACTTTGAATTAATGATACTTTAATACCATTAACTCTCTTCTTGCAAACCGCTTTTTGCATCCCTATATAAACTATTTCTTTGGTAAACACAAGACACACCAAAAGAAGAAATATCACAAAAAGAAAGAAAGAAAAAGTCTTCCCCCTTTTCTCTTCTTCTTGAATTATTTTTGGCAATTGATTTGGGCCCTCCAAACTTTCAACCACAAGGGCACGTCTTTGGAAGTTGTTGGGGAACTTTAGGGAGCGACCAACTAGAAGGATTTGCGCCAGAATTGCGTCAAAATCGCTTTCAAGGTAGTAACTTTCCACGACACAGTATTTGTGACAATTCTCTTACCATTGCTAATTTCAGTTTTATATCAATATTGTAATTTTTTTTCAATAATTTGAAAGAAATTTCCTTACGTACAATATTGATAAATGACTATTTTTTTGAATAAAACTTTTTCTGATTTATCAAAATTTGAGTCATAGGATAAAAATAATTTTAAGCGTTGGTTACAAAACTTTTAATTTTCTTAGAAAAGTTAGACGTTGATTATGTTATGTTTAATGAACCTTCTACTGATGATTCTAAATTACTACAGGTTCTAATATTATTATGATTGTTGATGAATTTGTTAAAAAGAAGATTGAAAAGGATAGCAAAATACTAGAGGACATTTATTGAGTCATATGACTAATATTTTATTTGATTTATTTGTTACTTATAAATCTACTAAAGAAATATGGGATAATTTGCAAAATTTAAAATAGGGAGGACAAAATAATGTCCAAGTTCATCTTGATGAGGGTGATGAAGTGATCACTGCAGTAGTCGTCGAGGCGAACCTGATAGATAATAAGATGACTAGGTATTGGACACAGGCGCTTCTAGGCATTTCTGCACCAATAAATAGTTATTCCATGACTTTAAGAAATTCACCGACGGCGAATGCGTCTACATGGGTAACTTCACTACTACTGGAGTTATGGATAAAGAAAAAATTCTTCTTAAATTAATTTTTGGGAAAACATTAGTCTTGAACAATGTTTTATATGTTTCATCCCTCTGTAGAAACTTAATTTCTAGAGTACTTCTCAATAAAGTAGGCCTTAAACTTATTTTAGAGCTGACAAAATAATTATTTCTCATGGAGAAGACTTTATTGGAAAGGGATACCTTAGTGGAGGTTTATTTATACTACATACTATTCAAGAGATTGCCAATAATGTAAGTATTTCTAATTTTGCTTCTAAAGTTGAATCTATTAATTTGTGGCATGGTAGACTAGGTCATGTTAATATTGCTTGTATTAAAAGAGTTAGAAAATAGAATTAATTCCTACAGTAAAAATTCACGATATTTCTAAATGGCTTGTGTGTGTAGAAGCAAAGCATGTCAAGAAATCTTTTAAATATGTTACTAGTAGAAAAAAATCGAATTGCTTGAATTAATACATTCAGACTTAGCAGGTTTCAAGAACACTGTTAGCAAAGGTAGAAAGAAGTATTATATTACTTTTGTTGATGGCTTTTCTAGTTACACTAAGGTATACCTCCTTAGGATTAAAGATGAGGCTGAAAAAATATTATTAAAATTCAAAGCAAAAGTAGAAAAACAATTAGACAAAAAAATCAAGAGATTTAGGTCTGATAGAGGCGGTGAATATCACACCCCTTTTTTTACCAAAAGAATAGAGTTTCAATTTGAAAGAGTTTTTATTATTAAGTGACAAAAGATGAAAATTATTTTGAAATGGATTCATTTTTTTATAATAACTTAGAGTCGTCACTTGGCATAATCGGGTAGGCCAAGTCACCTTTGAAAATTCCTTTTCAAAACTGTTTTTGACTCTTTAAAACAGGTTTGCGAACAGAAATTTCGGCTAAGAAATTCTGTTGACCGAGGGGAAGGTGTTAGGCATCCCTCGATCGCGTGGTTTGACCATGGTCGCTTGGTGGAGCATATAGGCTAATTTGACATTACAATGTATAAACCACACAAAACACATAAAACAATCAATCAAATACAAAATAAAATAAAACAAATCCAAAATATAGTGTCCAGTCCAATTTATTACAGATCCAAAATAAAAAGGTACTGAAATGTAAACCTACGGGAAGCTTAACCTACGCTCCATATGGTGCCTCGGGCCTTGATCACGAGCCTCTGCGTACAACTTTCTAGGGGCATTCCCCGAATAAATAATACAGATACCTCGGGGCATTCCCCGATCAAATAAGTAAAAATTGAGTCAGATGCGATAAAACAAAACCATTCAACACATATTTCAAAAATTCAACAAAACCATAAATTTTAAACTTTGCCTGCCTAATCTAGGTTTGCCTACCCATTCAACCTATCATGATACTATCAAGTTCGATAATATAGTGTCCATTTCAAATTAAACAACAATTAAATGAATTAAACTAACTGACATCTACCCTTTTTATCAATTTTCCATTCATGCCCCATGATTAATAAATTTTAACTTAAAATCAACCAATCAAACTACGATAATTACGGAGAAACTCAAACACATTCAAACACATCACCAAATCATATCATCAAACACGTTAAGATAATAAAAGAGTAGAGTTAAGAATTTGGACCTCAAAATAATTAATTTCTATTGATAATAACGAGTTAACGAGGCACGAACTCAAAATCCTAAATAAAACCTCAATAGCGATCAAAAATCCAACTCGGTATCGAGAAATATAACCCGAACAGATTTGATGCTGACAGAAAAACCCCAAATCAATGATTTTCAACCGTCCGTAAACTAACCCGCTGGAATCGGAGTTGGTTGGCCGTTTATGCCTCGCCAGAACTCTGGTAGACCACTTAGCCCATGAACCGGGGTCTTTCTCCTGCTAGATCTCGCTGGAAAAAGCCAAAATTAGAGAAGGGCGGGGGATTTCACGGAGCTACGGGTACGGGCTTTAACGGGTGACGCCGATTCTGGCGAAAAATTCACCGGAGACAGTCAACTCCGTCTGTTTTTCTCTTCTTCTTTGACCAGCTCTCTTCGTCTCTCTCTCACTCGATCTCTCTCTATTCTCCTCTTTTCGTCACTGTTTATCTCGATTCTCCCTACTCCAGTGTTTCCCGATCACCGTCGATCCCCCCACTGTGTGTGTGTGTGTGTGTATTTCTCTCTGTGTATGAGTGATGTTCCAGTGAGAGTATGTGTTAGTGAGGATGAGTGTGATTGGGAGTCTATTTCTCTGTGTGTATTCTCGAAGGAGAAGGAAAAATGGAGATTGGCAGTGTGTGTCTATGCAGAATTGTGTGGGTGGTGTTGTGTATTATTTTTTGGTCAATGGTAAGGATGAGTGTTAGGTGGGTATGTAAGAAAGTGGGTAGGATTAGGTGGGGGTAGGGTAAGGTAGGGGGTAGGGTAGAGAGATGTGAAAAATGAGTAAAAATTAATTTTTGGGCGGACAAAATTACGTGTCTACAGTGAATATAGTACTAAAACTGTAGAAGATTTTTGTGAGAAAAATAGCATTATCCATGAGTTTAGTGCTCTATATAGTCTCCAACAAAATGGTGTAGCCGAACAAAAAAATAAAACCTTTAAAAAAATAATGGATTTTATGTTTTTAAGCTCGGATTTATCAAACTATATGTGGAGGGGGGGGGGGGGCGTTGTTTTGTTTGCATGTTTTTTTTTTAAAGAGGTGGTCCAAAAAAGTTTGACAAGACCTCATAGGGCAATTTCTGAAAGTATGGGAGAGTTTGACTAAGGTTGGTCTACCTGATTTTAGATGGGTAAAGTAGACTCTAAGACTTTAACACTGTTTTTTATATTGTTTATACTTAAATAGTGTTGCATATAGATCTATATCATTAAATGATTATTCTACTTGTGAATCTAGAGATGCGAAATTTTTTAGCACGTTTTTCTTTGAAAAATAATGTACCTAGTGATGTGCAAAATAATACCTCTATATCTACGTTTGTCAATCATCATGTTATGCATGCACCTGATGTTGTTGATGATGAGCATAAAAATGAACTTAGAAAAAGTAAAAGACGTAAAACTGAGACTAGTTTTGATCCTGACCATATCATCTCCTTCTTAACTGAGGATTTTGATATTGATACTGTAAATGATGAATTAGGGTGTGTTTGGTATGCTGGAAAATATTTTCTTATTTTTCCTTGTTTGGTTGTACTAAAACATTGGGAAAATATTTGCCAGGATGACTTATTTTCCTCTATTTGAGGGAAAATGACTTCCCTCATGGGCCAAGGGAAGTCATTTTCTAGAAAATAGAAAATGTGACTTTTATGACCCCACCCCCACCCCTCTTCTCCCACCCTAACAACACACAAATTCACATTACTAAAAAAATTCATATTACTCAGAAACATTTTCCACTGTGCTTTGCTCCAATTTTTCACTGCTTAAAATAAAAAATATTGAAGTCCAAATTTTTCCTTGTTTCCAATGTTCGTTGAATGTATTGTTATTTTCATGTGCATAGAGGAAGACTTACCTATGTTACTTTTGCTAATTGCATGTTCCATTTTATCATCGTTGTAGCTTGTTTCACAAGGTTGAATAAGCTTGTCGTTCAATTGTATTTCTATTGATTGTGGTATCTTGAGGTTGTTCAGATAAAATGTTGAAAAGTGTCTCCTATATTTTCTAATTAGTAATTGCTTAAAATTTAGTGACTTTTAATATCTTAATACTCGATATTGATATTATTTGCTATGCTTAAATTAGTTCAGGCAGTGATATACTAGTTAACAGTTAGTAGTATTTTCTAAAAAGTATTTTTTCACTCACCAACCAAACACTAGAAAATGTATTTCTGAAAAATATTTTCTACTCACCAATCAAACACCATAAAATATTTTTTGAAAAATATTTTACACTCACCAACCAAATATGAGAAAATAAGTAGAAAATCAACTTATTTTCCAAGAAAACTTTTTTCAGGAAAACATTTTTCATGAAAAATATTTTCCATCATACCAAACACACCCTTAGTATTTATCTACTTAATAGACAAAGATCCTAAGACTTATGATGAAACAATGAGCTCAATAGATGCAATGTTTTAGAACGAGGCTATTAAGGGTGAATTAGATTTAATAGTCTTTAATCACACCTGGAACTTGTATGATTTGTCTAAAGGTTGTAAACCCATAATTAGCAAGTAGATATTTAAGAAGAAATTGAGGACTGATGGTACAATTGATAAATATAAGGCTAGACTTGTGGTTAAGAATTTTAACTAGAAAAAAGGTATTGATTACTTTGATACTTATTCCTCTGTGACTAAAATAGCGACCATTAAGACTCTTATCTGTAATATCCCATACCATATTTGTTTTATATAATAAGTATTTGTTAAATTAAGAAAAATAAAAGAGAAAAAAAAGAAGGGCAAAATTCAGATATAGCATATTTAAGAGCTTAATTATTAGTTTTATAGCAACAGTTTGATAATTACATTTTATAGCAACTTATATTTTGTATTTGTAAAAAAATGTTGCTGGAAAAATACATATACAAAAAAATTACTGCATTTAAATAACTGAAATTAGTTGAGCTATATTTGGTATAATTACCAATCAAGTAATTATGTAGATTCCTTTTCCATTTAAAACTCTTAAAAAACGTGACTTCCGTTATAATTTGAGAATTCAAATTTCATTTTTTTTTCATTAACAGCTTCATCTTTTCTTAGTAATTTGTTCGAAACTTACCCTATTTTGCTGAATCAAAATGGACTGCTAATTCTTCGAAATCAACAGCAAGTGCAAAACGATGTTGTAATTTGATTGAATCAAATTCAATTGTTGATTCATCTGTTTCATTTGTTTGAATTCAACTGTCAGTTGAAAATACAACCATTACTACTATTTAAGGTACATAATCATTATTGTTATTCAATTTATTTTTTTAACCATTACTGATGTGTCTATCAAGTTTTGGTTGTCGACTTTAATTTGTATGTGAAAAAATTGAAAAACAAATTCGAGTTAGAATCAAGGCAGCAATAAAATTGAAATTCAAGTATCTATTGCAAATTTCAGCTTTAAAGTTGTTTTAATGGGAAAAAATCAGAATTCGAATATTATTTTGAGGATCGTTTGTTGCTATTTTGATTGTTTTAACAGTAGAACAAATCGTAAACAACTTTTGAATTGAAGTTGATTCAATTTTTTTTTTTGAAATACTATATACATGAATGATCGAATGTATCTGTTGAATTTGATGATATTCTATGAACTCATACAAAAGTATAAAATATCTGCTGCATATGTATTTTTTATTTGCTTAATGTTAAAACTGCATAAGTATTTTTTCTCTGTTGTCGAAATTATATAGTATAAATGTATATTTGAAAAGATATTTTACTTTAAGAAAATGTAGTGTAAATATATTTTTTTAAATTCAGTTGTTGGCTGTGTAACTTTATTTGCACTTAAATCTGAAAAGTGCGGGTTATAATAAGTGACGTTTGACAAATATGTATAAAACATATCAAATTACAAATTATGTATGTTCCATATGTATTTTTTTGATATGCTTAATGTTAACACTGCATATGTATTTTTTATATGATTTATGTTAACATTGCATATGTATTTTTGTTTTGCTTTTCGAGAATTTTAGAATATAAGTGTATTTTTAAGATGTTGGCTGGGTAACTTTGTCTGCACTTAAAGTTGTAAATAGTATGTTAAAATAAGTGATATCTGACAAATATGTATATTTGTTTATTTATTGGTTAAATCAAGTAGAAATGAGAAGCTTACCAGTCCTTGTGAAGCACTCTGACCGATGGACGTACGAAAAGAACTTTGAAGAATATGTTACTGATGCTATACTGTTGAGCACATCAGCAACATTCGTTGACTTGCACGATGTTTTGGCATCATACTTAAGTGTGGATTTAACCAGAAAATGTATTTTAGTGGAATATCAAATCACTGCTAATGCAAGGTAGATAGAAATACCTAACAATATTGGTTTGAAGGTATTTATATTGCAGAAAAAGCTGATACAAGACATGAATTGTCTTCCTTTATATGTAAGCATTTTGGATAAAGTTATAGGGAGCAACTTGGCAAGTTCATCTATATGTGTTGCTGAAAGAGATATCAACTGTAACAACTTCCAAACAATGATAAATACAACAAATGAAGGAACTTTGGTGGTTTGTGAAGATACACAAGCATTAGGTTTTTTTGAGATGGATACTGTTGAGGTTATTATCTTAAACCCACATCACAAGCATGTTGAGGATGATCAGGTTTACTTGAAAAAAAATAATTTAAAAGTCAGTCATGAAGGACTATGCAATTAGGGAAAAGTTTCAGACGCGCAGTAAAAGGTCTAGTAAGAAAACGTACGTACATTCTATATCACTCTGATTTTTTTGAACGTTACATTGGATATGTATTTTGAATATATTTAATCATGTTTGATGCAGTTATACATTATTTTGCAAATCAAGAAACTGCGAGTTCTTAATGCGTGCATCAGTCATGGGAGACACTGGAATGTTTAGAATTAGAAGATTCATACCTGAACATACTTTCCCAGTGAAGGACAAGATTTATCCAAAGGTTCATGCAACTAGTATGTTGATAGCTGGTATGGTTAAACAGAAATTCAAAAATCACAAACAAAAATACAGTGCGACGGAAATAAAAAATGACATAAAGAAAGATTTTGGTATGGATTTGACATACACTTTATGTTGGAGGGCCAAGGAAAGAGCGTTACAAGAGTTGAAGGGTAATGCATCAGCATCTTATGGGAAACTGCGATCATACTTATATGTGTTGAATAGTACTTATCCGGAGTTGCATATAAGAATGAAGATGACAGATGATAATGCGTTCTTGTATGTATTTATCGCTCTACATGAATTCATTAAAGGATTCGATCATTGTATACCAGTCGTAGTTGTTGATGCTAGTCATCTAAGAGGAATGTATGCTGGTACATTTGTAACAGCATGTACAACGGATGGAGCAGGTTAGTATCATTTAATAATAATTACATTGTATAATTGATTGTATTTTTTTGTATTTCTGTTGTTGACTTGAAAAATACATATAGCGAATTCATTTATACATAGCTATATGTAATTAATTATATTTTCAAAGTTTCCTGAATGAGACATGTAAAATTGATTATGTTTGATAGTTAGGTGAAATCATATTTTATTATATGTAATTGATACCATTTCTGGTAGATAAAATTTTCATTTTAATTGACCTATATTTGTAATAAATACATATGCAGTTCCTAACTGTATTTAAATCGGCCTGCGCAGATTTTTTTAATATGAGCAGTTTATATTTTTTCTTTGGCATATGGTGTGCTTTATTCTGAAATGATGAATTATGTATACAGATCATATATTTCCTTTGGCATATGGTGTGCTTGATTTTGAAAATGATACATCTTGGATGTGGTTTGCGAGAATCTAAAGGAAGCATACGGGGTTAGACAAAACATGTGTGTTGTGTCTGATAAGAATCCCAGCATCATAAAAGCTGTTGGTGATGTGTACAAAGATGTTCCACATTATGCATGTATGTGGCATCTATGGGGTAATATGAAAAAACTTTACAGAAAGTCACACGATGCATTGTCGGAGATCTTTTATACAATGGCCAAATCATATTCAAAGTTAGAATTTCACATGTTAATGAAAAAAGTTGAGGCAGCTGATATGAGAGTGAAGAAATATTTGGAATTGGCGGGTTACGAAAAGTGGGCTAGGTCGTATGCAACAGTTCACCGAGGATGGACTTTAACTTCAAACATTGCGGAGTCAATAAATGGAGTGCTTGTATCAGCTAGAGAACTGCCAATTTATGAATTTCTTAAGGAAGTTCGAATACTGTTTGCAAAATGGAATTGTGCAAATAGGCAGGAGGCTTCATATACCTTCACAACACTCATTGAAAGTTTAATGACATACTCAGTGAGAACGAGGCTTTGTGTACCCGTATGACGGTATGACCTTATTTGGATGCTCAGTAAAAAAGTACTCTGCATATGTATTTTTATTGCATAAGTTATTTTTTTTCAAAAATGCTGGTGTGCTTACAACATATCATGAAATATGGAATTCATCTTTTTGTATCAGTGCATTTAATTTTTTATTTTTATGTCAGGTTGTACCAGCCACAAAATATGTGTATACGGTACACGACAATAAAAGCACTTCATTGTTTGCATCAAGGAAAAAAAGTTCTCATGTAATGCTTTTCAAATAGATGAGATACCATGTGCACATGCTTGTGTGGTGTTGGAGAAAAAGAATTTTGAGAAAGGGCCATACTATTCTGATTTGTTTAAACCAAAAACTGTTTTGAAGACATATGATGTTCCAATCTACCCGTTTCCACACAGCGATGACTGGATAATTTCAGAGAACATACGTGATGAAATAGTACTTCCTCCAAAATTCAAAAGACCTCTAGGAAGACCTGCAAAGAAGGATCGTGGAAAATCAGGTCGGGATATGTTTGGAAAAAAGAATATCAACTCATGCGGTGGTTGTGGGGATAAGGGTCACAATAGGCGTTCTTGTAGGAAATATCGCAAATGATGCATTTCTTGTTCTGTATTATTTCTTGAAATATTTTTTTTCTTCATTTTTTATAATGATGAACTAATTCAGTTTAGTTAATGCATTTATGAATCATTTGACAATTGAAGACAGCAATATTTGAATAATGGATCTATATATGTTTCGAAAGCTGTACATTACACATGTATTTTCTAGCAGCAATTCATATGTATTTTTGACAAAGTAAATGTATTTTAGGCCAAATGTGACAACTTTGATTAACCAAACAAGTATATGATTCTTAATTGTTCAAGTATTTAAATATATGTGACATATTCTGCAAATATATGTTTGAATTGCATAATGTTATTACTGAATATGTATTTACATTTTAAAAATACATTTGATGTATAATCCATATGTATTTTTAATAAAAATATCATCATTGCATATGTATTTTGTAACTAAAATCAAATCTATAACTGCATATGTATTTTCTTGGCAAATATCTTTAAAGTATAATTCATATGTATTTTGTAGCAAAAATATCAACACTGTATATTTATTTTGTAAATAACTGCAATAATTTTTCAAATTTTACTTTAATTTAAATCCTAATTTATAATTATAGTTAAGGAATACATCCTCAAAATGCATATAAGGTATGTTGCAGTAGTATTTTTGTAATGTTTGATTCTAACATTTCATATGTATTTTTATGTTGAAAAATAATTAATTTATACAATATATGTATTTTTCTGCATAATATGAAAACTACATATATATTTTTTAAGTAAATCTCACATTAAAAGGTAGAACTCCATAAATCTCACACTACATGTTATATTTAACAATATAGGAAGGTGGTGAAAAACTTTAAAGAACAAATGTATTTTTGCAATATTTGATTTTAACACTGCATATGTATTTTTAGGTTAAATAAAATTGATTTATACGATATATGTATTTTTAAACATAATATAAAAACTACGTAAGTTTTTTTTAACAATATCTCATAGTAAATGATAGAACTCCATGAAATAGAACCAATTCAAAACATGAAAAGTAGTCCGTACAATCAAAACCTATATCCATAAACTAGTTTCTAAAATATAAAAAGTCAAAAATCCATCAACCATCAACCATCAACAACTTCAGTGACACTAGTTATTCTACTTTGCCTTGCAGGTTTCAATGGTGCTTCGACATCACTAATGACATTTGCTTCTTATTTTTGGATCCCATAGTCCCACAAAAGTGCAGCATATCTTGTGCGGAGTGCGTTGGGGTCGAACTCAGTCGCAATAACTTTGTGACCGTAAGAAAGGCACTCTACATACACAATTATAAAGACACCACAATCCCTACATAAAAGAAAAAACAAATCTGATTTAATAGTGAAATATATTTGTACCAACATACAATTTTGGTATATGTAAATTCAAAACTTACAAGCTTCCACTCGGTTGTTGAAGCAAATCATCTTCAAATAAAACATCAAGCATATCTGAGGCTTCTTTGTCTTTGTATCTTGGATGGTTTTGAAGATCAATTCCTTTCTTAACATAGAAATCACAATCTTGAAGACATAATGGAATAATCATTGCTATTTTCTCTATCTCAGCAAGAACAACCGCATAATGACCACTGGATTCATATGAATCATATAAGAATATACACCTCTTTGAAAATGATAAAACCGCGAGAACCTAGTGATGTTTTTTCTTTATATTGACCGGAATAAAAATGTCTTCCACCGTATGCCATGGCACTGCAACATGCATACGGAACTCATTGATGTATTCAATAAGATGGTGCTCCTGTCCTCCAACATTAGGGTTTTGATGATCCATAGAATATACATCATGCAAAGATCTAATTACGTTCATAAAGTTACAGTCAACTATACTGTATTTGTATGAATTTTTGGCTCGTTTTTGTACGAACTATGCAGCCCATACTTTGACTTCTTCCTCAAGTAGTATAAGCATACATCAATATACATCACAATTCACAATCTCGGTAACATCTCATCAGAGATTGTGAATTGTGAATCAGACAAAATTGTTTCATCAATTTTCTCATCACTAGCTTGCAAAAAAATCAAATAAAAAATTTAATTATCCTCTGGATTATTACATGAAATGAAGACAAAGTTAACATCACTATACGAACATGACAATCATGTTGAACAACCTTCTCAGAATGTAAGTAATTCAAATTTATACTTCGGAGAAGCTCATCAGGGATTAATTGTTGAGAATCAATTTCAACATTCATTTTTTCGGAATGCAAATCAGTGCACCCCTTGAAAACAAGTTAAAAAATCAAAACATCAAACAAACATATACTTGTATCTGTTTATATATGTGAATTCAAATGAATATATATATGAAACATAATTATTTACCTTTTTACCAAGAAAATTTGCCTCCAATTCCTGATCAACCTTCGAACTTAATCATTGTGGTGATCTTTCGGTACCAATATAATCCATATTCTGGAGGACAGGATCTTTATTTGCATGTTGTCGCTACAAATACATATACAAATTGAAATAATCTATTAATGCTTGAGTCAAACAAAATATGTATTTTTTTTTATGAAAATGAATATATGTATATACAAATACAATAAAATACATATTGATATATAACATCAAAGTCATAAATACATATTAAAGAACATAACAAAAAAAATACTCTTCGTTAAAATACATATGAATTGTTAAAAAATACATATGAGTAGAATAAAAGTACATATGCAGTGTATACAACACATTAAAAATACATATTGATATATAACATAAAATTCAAAAATACATATTTATGAACATAACCAAAAAAACACTTAGTGTTAAAATATATATATATATATATATATATATATGTAGTGTTAAAAAAATACATATGAATAAAACTAAAAAATACATTTGCAGTGTGTAGAACACATTAAAAATACATATTGATATATAACATCAAACTGAATAATACATATATTTGAACAAAACTAAAAACCCACTGTGTTTGAAAGTTCTATTAACCTCAAATGTAATTTGAATATAAACTTTAAAAGTACAATTAAATCTGTATTTAAACTTTAATATTTACCTTTGTACCGTTAGAAATATTATCCAAAGATTGAACAACATCAGGACTGAAATGTTGCCCAGATTGCTCTAACCCTCCCTCATCAACATTTGCTTTATCAGCTTCTATATCTACAACCTAATCCTGAAAAAATTAAGTTCAATAACATAATGAGTTATTAAATAAGTATACATATTCAAGTTCAACTAAGATTTTCAAAGAAAAAATTAACCTTACTTTGAGCAAATGCTTTCTTCATCTTTTTGAATTTTTTTCTCATTACTTCACGAATTTCTTTAAACTCGCGACGAACCTGTTTTGATACAAAATCAATAAACAAAGTTTTTTCCATGTAAAATAAACATTTGCCAAAAAATAATTACCTCATCGCGGAATGCATCAAAATCTTTCTTAGAAATAAAGGCTTCTTTCTTAAAATGACTCTCAGGCTTTGACATGGCTACTTCCTCTACATGAATATCTGGCTTTGACTATACCTGAGGAAAAATAACCCAAGCTATTTGCTTTCCTTTCTTTATTTTTGAAGAAGATGCCTGTCGTGTTGGAATTGGCATGAAAACTGGTGTCTTCATTCCATCAGCCTTTGTAGCATGGAGAGCTGGTGTCCTCGTTTGGGTATGCTCGTTTACTTATTTTTTTCTTAAAGGTTTCTTCACTACTGGTGTTGATGAATCAACCTTTTGTTTCTTCTTTGAATGTTCGTTGATCTTTCTTGGTGGTGGATCCTGGAAGTGGTCATCAGAATCAACAGAACGTTCATGTTGTATTGCATCCTTTCTTGGTATTTGCAATTTTGCCAGCTCCTTTTTCATTGGCTTTATGTTCTTAAAGACAACCTACAATAATAGGTAAATAATATAATATATGTTAAAGAATCATTTAAACAATTGTAAATGAAAATGTATATATGTATACTGTAAATTACATATGAATACATATGTATTTAGTAACAACAAACCTTACCATTGTCATTGAACATAACATTCATAAAAAAGTCAAAGCGTGGATGAGGTACAATCGTCTTCAAATTTAATAATCAGGGAATCCGATTAGCAACTGTTGATTCAATCTTTGGCGGGACATTAGAACAATATTCGTAAAGACACACTTGAATAGCCAGTGGCATTCCCTGAATCAAATAAAATTGACCACCAGCTTTCAATCGGTTGTTCAAACTTCTGGCCAGATCTTCAAAAGATAAAGAACCCCATGGAAAATCCTTATATCTTCCACTATCGACCAAATCGAAATGAAGATAAGGTATAACCACAGTTTCAACATTAGATAACACAAATGAATGCAGGAAATACAAGATTGCAAATTTCTCAGCATCCTCATCATTGTTCTCCCCCCATACTTTCTCCGTGAATGCTAGAAATAGTTGTCTTTCTATATAATTTCTGCCCCATTGAAATACTTCTCAACCATCCTATTTGGTACACCCTCGGCAAAATAAAGTCATATCTATTTGACACACAATTCAATCCAGTTATGATAGCAAATTTTTTGGGAGTAAAATTAAGAAAGGTGTCATTAGCACAAATCAAAATACCAGAAGAAGAACTACCCTTCACATCAAGCGTCGTAACGCATCTGCACATCTGTGCTTGCACTACACATTGCTGCTTCTTCATAAAATAACCAAAAATATTATTATTGCAAAAGTTTTTAAACTGTTCCTTGTTTAAAACTGCGCATATGCTTCCATAAATATCTTTGTCACTATACGAGCACATGTGTGGTGCAAATCTTGAAAGTTTTCTGACTATGAATATTTCATCCCGCATAACCTATACAAAGTACAACTACCACTTCTTAATCTGTAAACAAAATTCAAGCATAAAAAAAAAATATAGCATGGAACCAACACTGAAAAAATACATCACATATAATCAAAATTACAAGCAACACTACAAAATACAAATCAAGTATTCTAAAAATACAACCAACAGTGAAAAATGTAAATCAATTATGGTAAAATACAACCAAGACTGAAAAAAACATATCAAGAAAGCCAAAAATACATATAGCCAATGGCATACCCTATAGCGAACATAATGGTATGGTAGTTAAACTAAAAGTAACATGCATATGTATTTTATCAGTCCAAAATATAACAAATTCTTTAAAAAATACATATTAAATATATAAAAATACATATAGAAAAATAAACTTGTTCATGAGTATTAACCTATTTATTAACAGTATATTTTCACAATTATCCTATCATCTTCACAAATATATTTTCTACTAAATTTTCCCTCCACATGTCATCAAAAACATAAAATACATATTCAGTATTTTGAAAAATACATATAACTTACAACTTTAGTAACATCTAAACTTATAGCAAGATACAGTTACTTAAGAAATACATTTACACGAAATTTTGCCCAAAAAATTACCTCTTCATCACTATCTTCTTAAGAATCGTCAGCAAAAGAATTTTGCACTTCCTCATCAACCTTACTACTCAAAACTTCAATTTCTTGAGCTTTTATTTTCTTCTTTATCCCTTTTTTAATTTTTGTTTTCTTTGGAGATTGCTTTTTCTGTAACCTTTTTTTTTTCATAATTTTTGTCATCTTAACCGGATCATTGCAAAATTTTGACCTAATCTCCTTCGATGTGTGAGATTTCTGTAAAGAAGATGAAACAACTTTAATAACTTCTTCTTGAGTTAAGCCTATACTAAAAGACGGTCCACAATCTGAACTCAAATTTAAATTTCGTATGCCACTAGTTTTATTTTGTGATTCTAGTGTTTGTTCATCCATTTAAGAAACCAAAATAAAAATAAAATCTGATTTTGAGATGTGTTAGAGTCGAAAACCCCTC